>NC_081408.1:150618646-150728646 GCF_030272615.1 Cryptomeria japonica | reverse complement strand
ATATAAACATATTATATACACAATATCATATTATACACATATTATATATATCATATATTATATGAATATACACATATTATACATAGAATATCATATTATACAATAGCGCATATGCGCTGTTTATAGTAAAGATAGCGCGTACACGCTGTTTAAAGGGAAACAAGTGCGTATGCGTTGCTTACACTATAAATACCCCGTACGTGTTTTTTAAACCATAAGTACCCCGTACGTGCTTTTGAATTTTTAGGCTTGGAAATAGGCTTGGATGACAAAGCTACGGATTGGAAGTTTGATTTCCCTCCATTTCTCTCATTTTTGACGTGTTTTATTTTATCAACTTGGTTTATCAACTTTGTCACCATCAGGTTTACACTTCATAAAGTGGGTATTTCTAAAATTGCCACCGTATTTTCACCCATCTTCTGAGCTTTCTAACCATATAATTTTTTTTCAATTTGAACAACAATAACATATTATTATTGAATTTCTTTTACTAGTGTCTCCATAGTTCTCACAGACATAACTGCAGCATTTTTTGAATAACTTTTGATATACGTATCCAAATTTAAAAAACTTTATATATTATTGTAGTGCACTTGATTCTTTACAATTAAAAAAAATAAAATTGTATTTTTGATTTGTTTAGTGCAACGTATGCTTTGCGCATGAATAGGTACCGAATTTTCAGGATGTGGTCGATTGGAAAAATCATAAAACAATAAATACTCAACAAAAAATTACAAAAAAATACACATCTTCTAGTACTCACTCTTAACTATCTTTTTGCCAAAGAATTTGTCAAAATACTAAATATAACTATGAATTTTTTGATGCGCATGTCAGACACTATGTTATGTTTTTCAGAGAAAAACAGGGTCAGTTTTTCGTGCGTGAAGGATTTGACCCCCTTAATCTTATCCAATTTTGAAAAAGTTTAGTAGTTTGGAAACTAGATTCAGAGTACTACAATATTTGTTGTTTTATTATCTTCATATCTTGAGTGGATGACTTTCAAATTTTGCCTCTAAGTTCAGGTTCACCTGATTTCAAAAAAAAAGTTTCCACTTATACCCCCCTTTTTGACCACCATCTTTGTGCACATACCCAGATGTCAATAACATATGACTGAGTTGTCAATAATATGCAGGTTATCGCTATCGCTATGAACAAAGGGTTGTTGTTTACTATGACAAGAAGTGTCAATAACACGATGGTTATGTGTCTGCAAGTGTCAATAAAATGATGGTTATGTGACCAGGGTTGTCAATAACACGACGGGCTAGTCGCTAAATTGTGACTGAAATATCATTAACATGTAGATTATGCTGCTCGACTTATCCTGCGACATGTTATTCACTGTTAGATAACCTTGCGGGAAAGTGAAGCAAGCAATGAAACTCCTTATCCCGCATAATATTATTTGCATGTAAGAAACCTTGCAGGATAATGATAGTCAAAAGAGGTCAAAGAAGAGAGATGTGTTCCCCTTATCTTGTAGCATGAGAAGTGAATGATACAAACCTAGCTGGCTAACAATGAACTAAGGAAAACAAGGCACTTAGTTATCTCGCGTAGTGAATCTTGGAGAGAGATGTTTCCGTGGGATAAGAATTGAAAGGGAGATTTCTTAAAGACACCTATCGTGCATGAGACAAGAATGATGTTTGTGGGCCTACGGGATAAGAAAACAAAAGGAAGTGAAGGGCTTTCTTATCCTACGTGACCAAGCTGGGATGTGAAGAATCCTATGGGATAAGAAAAAGTGAAGACAAAAGAAACAATGCTTTATCCCATGTAAGTTAAAAGGTTGCCAAAATGTTGTGTAGGCTAACAAAACCAAATGCACACCACACAAAGATAATGAAATCTTATCCTGCATAGGCTTATCCCACATGGGTAACTTGGACATGCAGATGGTTTTGTGGGGAAAGAAGATTATAAAGGAAAAGCAAAGACTTCCTTATCCTGTGCATCTCCGTGGGGATAAGGAAAGGACCACAGGATAACAAGATGCTTGTCAAGGGAAGACAAATCTTATCCTACGAGGAGAAACAATGTTAAGGAATATAGTGTGGGACAAGGACAAGCAAAGACAAAAGGGAGATGTCTTATCCTGTGTGTGTTAAGAGACCATGCTAATGAGGTGCGAGCTAACAAAGAAATACGAAGGCCTCTTGAAGCTTATCCCGCAAGGTGTATAATATGAAGATTAGCCATAGTATGAAGTTCAAAGGATTTGAGCAGCCCACGTGGGCCTCGACCAAGTTTGACTCAATGATGTGGCATGTACGGAGTGAATTAGAGGACACTTTTCACAAAAATGAAAGGGTATTTTGCCGACATATTTGAAGATTGTGATCGACCTTGTGGCAATGTCTGCAAACCGATAGTCTCAAAGATCCACATGGATAGTTGACTAGGATTGACCAAGTGACTTGGACACTAAATAAGAAGACGACTGCATGCCGATAGGCAAAATATTCTACATGGTGATTAACTGAGCATGACCAGATGTTTTGGATGCCTAAAATGGAGACATGTGGCTCCCATGTGGTCGAGAATCAAATTCGATATGCAGAGGTCGGTAATTACAAAGATGGTGGATGATTTTAATGAGTTGGTTGTTGATTCAATCAAGGTAGGTCGATATAGGATGGAGAATGCTTTAATGGATACTACATTGCAAGTTGTTGGTGCGCGACTCAAGATGATCAACATGCAGGAGGATGAGGAGATGGTCCCCTGCTCACCGTAATTTTGATCACACAAACAAAGAAATAATAATCTTGGGGAACAGATAAAAGAGCTCAATGAACGTGTCCTCAATTTGAAAAAGAAAAACAAAGATTATATGTAGCACTTTCATAATTTGCGTGAGGCATTTGGCTCACTAAAACATCACTGAAGGGGTAATGAGAAAGGTTTTCATGGGGGTGGTGTGTGCGTACAACAAGATAAAAATGAAAGCAAGGAAGGTGGAAAAGTAAGGGAAGGAAGAGTGGTGCAATGAAGACAAAGAGGACGATTAGTAAAATTAAATCGACAGACTCCAGTGTGACTGGAACATGATAAACAATGATTAGGTAGTGTTTTATAATTTTTGTTATGTGGTTTACTAGGCATAGCATCGATGTTGATAAGGGTAGCGTTTATGATAATGGTAGGCCCGCATACCATTTAAATCAAACTTTTACTTTGATGATATTTGTTGCTACTATTATTAATTTAGTTGATACTCTTAATATTGTTATTATGATAGGTAGATGGTGGTTAGTTAGAGTTTGTATGTTTAGCTATAGGGTCATGTTAATATTTTGTTACTTCTAAGAAATAATTGTGGATACTCTATGGACTAGTTATTGATGCTAGGGATCTTGATGCTATTTTGTAGGTTCAGGGCCTTCTCCCTACTTATATAATAAAAAGCATTTAGATAGATAGGAATATTATTATTTTTACTATAATTTGTTTAATATTCACATAATGCTTTACATTAAGGCAATATTTTGTGAAACAAGTAGAATTGATAAATCTTAAGTTAATTAGTGCAAGTTAAAGATCGTAATAGTCTATTTGTAACATTGGAATACAAATAGACCTAACTACAAACCTCATAGGAGAGCTAGACACTTGGATTCCCATTATTTCTTTCAATGAAAATGAGATTGTGAAGTGTGTATGTGATCTATGTTAGTTATAAAAAAATTGATTAATTTCAACAATAAATAATAAATACAAAAATAATAACAAATATAACAAGCTAGATTTGGAGCACAGACACAAAGAATAAGCTAGATCTTAATCTAAAACAAAAAGCGTTGAACATGGGTGATTGGTGCCTAGTCTAAATTTTTTTGCAATTGAATAAGGTGAGTAAGAATATGGATAGGAGGCTTTAAAATACTATCTCAAAACTATAGCCTAGAATAGCAGGACAAGGGAACCCAGTGATTTACAGGGTTACTCACTTGTTCAAAATTTGACACAACTAGCAATTGTCTTGTCTACACTTCTATAACCATCTCACTATCTAAATATAAACTTGTATAGATAAAAAAAATAGAAGAAACGGGTTGTGTTGTGTACAGGCTTGCCTAAGTCCAACCATGCGTTTGTGTTCCCACAAGGTTTGACCTAGCCAAGCCCCTATGCAAGACTATATTTAGGGTTTGCTAAAGCTTCCCACTGAATCTTTTGATCTTCAAATATTTTATTTTTATGGAGAAAGGCCTACCACTAGAGTTCCTTTATGAAGGAATGGGTCGATGGAGGGTCAAGTCCAAAGAGACTAGCTTAGGGTTTGTATGCCACACCCATGACATAGACAACATTCTAATAAAAGTTTTGTCTGACATTCCAAACTATAGATGATTTATATATTCTTTTGCCTCATCACAAAGAACACGTCAATTCACAAGCTAGATTCCCCATCCATGGAGATTGTCAATTATTAGAATTTTCTACTAAGAAAATGAATTTATTAAATTTTTTTCTAATTTTTACATTTTTGGTTGAGTTTTTTTATGTTTGAACCTTTCTATTATACTTGACTATAATGACCTGCAATATTTAAATTTATGATATAATGGAGATATAGGCTTTAAATCTTCAAAACTATGATTCTAAATTGATACTACCATGTAAGAAAAATAAAAAAACATTTTTAATTGTAAATTAATTGCTTAAAGGGTACTCACTATTTTAATTAATTTCTCTAACCTTTTCTAGTCACATTTAATAATGGCACAACTAACTTTGTCTTTTAATTTGATCAATTGACATTCCAAAAATTTCAACTTTAATCATAGGTGCTTGGATATTTAAAATCTTTCCTCCTAGTATATAAGCTCTTCAAAATGTTTAATTTAATATTAATTTTGTAATATTCACTATATAAAAGAAGAATTCATGATATGTATAATTCCCAAAAGTGATATGTAGACATCCAATATTCTTGAGGAAAAGAGATTATTAATTATGAATAAAATTTGTTTTCAAAGAATTCAAAAACCTTTTTACAAAATATTTCATAGAGTGGCAAACCCACATAAAAACCCAATGTATAACCCTGGATGCTTTTGAAAAGATTTTACTAACTCGAAACGAAAATAAACAAATAAATCCCAATTCTTAACAAATGAGATTCACAGACAGTGTGTTTCTCAAAGACACAATGTTATAATTATGAAATTACAGTACCGAAAGAACATACAAATATGAAAACTCTCAGCAGAGCGTAAGTTTAAACGACCCCATCACAACCACAGAAACAAATATTAAAACCATACTAGTTAGGAAGAGGTGTTTTGCCCCAAGGGAATATAAACGTTTAAGCAGGTAACAAAGAGCAAAAAGCGTGACAGACGAAAAGGGTACAGAGGGAATTGAAGGAATCCACCAAATGTGACACTTGTTAGCAGAAAGGGATGCACCCAGAAGCGCAGCTTGCATTGTAACGTCTAATATCAATATCATACACGCCACTTCCAAACGACTTGTTAGAGAAGCCGCCTCTTGTCTCACATGACCATTTTTTAGGGGAAGAATTCTTTTGTAAAAGGATTGAAGTGGATTACAACAAAGGGCGAAAAAGTATAAGGAAAAGGAATAAAAAACAAAGAATCATTTTTGGTTCTTTTGAATCACATTGAAAACAGAAAATGTCCCTATAGAGTGAAGATCATGCAAACAATCATCAAAGTATATATCATCTTTAAGGATTAGCTCTATATTTTCCCTATAGAGTAAAGATCATGCAAACAATCATCAAAGTATGTATCATTTTCAACAACATAGTTAAGGATTAGTTCGAAATATAGAATAGAAAAAATAAAATATCTTGTATCCCTTCAAGAAGAAAAAACACTAATCAACTAAAAGAGTCGAATTGAAGATATCATAAATGAACTCAGAAGAGGCTTTACTTCCTTTGAGAAAAACCATGGGAGTTAAGCAAAAAAATATCAAGGAAAGAATTGAATACTGTTATATGGAGAATGAAATAAACCTACTAAAGTGGTAGAAAAACAATTGAAGAAATACGAACCTGTGATGATTATTCAAGAAAATAATCAACTTAGAAGAGAGAAAAGAATAGAGAATTTAAATAGAGGTTCAACAAGTCAAATAATACTTAAAAAAAAGGACCTGATTTTTTATTTGCATATTCTCTAGTGAATATTCTAGTTTTCTCTAGTGATATCTCAACTCTAGAATTTTTTTGTAGCAAATTTAATACAATATGAACATTGCAATAAATTTAAGTCATCAGTTTTAAGAATGAATACATAAATACCTTGTATGTTGATACAAAAATTACTATTTAATGAGAAATAGTAATAAATGATACCACTCTTTGAAGGAAGCATATAAATCCATTATGTAAATTATAATTCATCAAATACAACCATGGGTTTGGAGACAATTTGAAGATTCAAGCGTGTCAATGAGAAAAAATGTTAAAATAATAGTTCATATAAGTGAAAGTTAAATCTAATGTAGAAAGAGATATATCCTTGAGTTCTTATAGTATAAATCATCAAAGTACCAACATGAAGAACATATGAAGAACAGAGTCCAAGAATTGCAACTTGGAAGAATTGATCCTTGTATCAACCCTATACTAGGAAACAGGAGCTTTCTTGACATATGCATAGAAGAAAAACTTAATCTTTTGAGTATTTATTTGAGCATAGCTTAAGTAGTAACTTAATCTTTTGAGTATTTATTTGAGCATAGCTTAAGTAGTAAGAAGGATAATAAAGAAATGGAATTACTTGATCACTTCCATATGATGCCAATATAATGTTTTTCCCTCTATAAGAAGACTAAGTGAATTAAATACAAATTGAATGCATAATCTCCATATGAAGGCTACTCGTGCATGACACTATGGAATCTGCAAATTTAAGGAATTGCTAAAATTCAGCAATGTAGTAAATATTAGATGCTATTATTATCTTTGTTCTCAATAATGAAATTCAATATTTAGTATTCTTTTCCAAATATTGTTGGTAACTAATTTAAGAACAAAATAATAATATTTAAGATGAATAAAATTGAACTAGACCCCTCTAATGAACAATATAGAGTTCTTATGAGTATAATATAACTAAATTTTAAGTAAATTGCAAACAAATTGGATAGGAAAACTAATAAAATATAATAAAAAACATTGTCTATTATTGAAGGGTTGATTTGGAATATAATCCCTATTGAAATATTCTATGGTTGACGATTTGAAGTAGTTAGTAGATAGGGAACTCCTTAATGCTAGGAAACCAAAAGTGTAGGTTTTTTGTAGGAAAGAGTTAAATTTTAATTATTTATAAATATCCATGATTGTTTAACCCAATTAGAACCATTGAAATATCAAAATAAATTTGGGTATGTAGATCGTTCTCATACAAGGAGATATGTATATGTAAGTATACGAGGTCATAAGGTAGCTATAAGCATTTAACCTTCTATTTATGGAATTATTTCCAAGACCTTATGTAGAGATATCAAGATTAGAAGCCAAAAATTTATAAGAAATGTCACCTTGTGAATGTTGAATAATGTCTTTACAAGATACATAAATGAAAAGAGAAACAATTAGTAGCAATAGAGAAATAGTTGCAAGTTCTAATGAAGTTGTATAGCACAAAAACATTAATTGAAGAGATCACTCTAGATTTTAAGAAGATATACGAGATATATATATAAATGAAATACTATTCAAAATAAGTATCTAGTCACTCTTGTAAATTTTCAAGTAGTGAATAGTAGTTTAGAAAGGATGAAATTAAATATAAAAATGAAGTCATCAAAATTGCAGAAATGATCATAAAAGCATCTAAGAAAAAGAAGGAAAAGGTGAAGGACAAGGAACATTCTTTTTAACTTGGATCTATTAAGGACACTTTAGAGAAGAAACAAATCAATTAGTTCATGTGAAAAATGTTAAAAGGTAAGAAAATGAATGAAATGATAAGAAAATTAAGAAATTCAAGAGCATGATAAGTTTCAAGTGGGTTTTGAGTTATTATTGTACAAATAGGTCTCTCCAATATAATTAGACAAAAAATTGAAAGTCAACGAGAAAAGAAACTTTAGGATGACATGATTGATTGGAAATCTGATATGATGACTTAAAAGAAAAACTATTCAAATTTGGTTCAACATGAAGAAGAGACTATATATAAAAACATAAATAATTTTTAATCATTTTCATGTTTTGTTGGGTTGCTCATAATCCAATCCTTCTAATGTATATACGACTATCTGACAACTCAACGTTTCCAATTGTTATTTAAAATCATAATAACATAAAAGAAGTCCACTACATCAACAAAAGGATTGAAGATAAGGAACTACAAATTTCCCGCCTCTATTAATGGACCAAACAAAAGGAGCGAATAGAGGGTATCAAGAACCTTACTAGAACACATTTTATAGAAGTTTTGAGATATTTCAGTTAGTTCATGTGAAGAACCTACTTGCATAGGATGTTGTTCGAGAAGTTCTGAGAATTTTTAAACATTAGAAAGCTCTATGCTACTTATAATAGAATATATGGAGGTGCTAAATTAAGATAAAAAGTATGAGCAAAGATGTTTAGCCAATAAATTTGATGACGAATAGATACATGTTTCCGCATTAATTGTTTAATCTCCGAAAGGACTCAATTTTGTGTTTCTTGAAGCAATTAAGATTTCAAAGAAGAAAATTTAAAAAAAAATAAAAAATAAAAAAAATTTAAGAACCTTAAGTTGGAAAGTGAAAATGTTAATGTAGGCACACTGTGTGTACTATCGGCAAAATTGATTTTCATTTATAACGTGTTCGCTCGAACAATAACGTTATCTTTACTCCGCGCTGACAACGCAAAAAGATAATTAAAAAAAGTTGCGCATTTAGAATTATTTATATACTAGCTTACATATATTTGATTTTAATCTAATATATATATATATATAATATGCCGAGAGATATCCTTCTCGAGGCGCCTATTTTTATTGTAGGATAATACTTTGGGTAGGGGTTGAGGTTCAATTAGAATCAGTATTAGGGTTAGGGATAGGGTTTAATTAGGATTAGGGTTAGCATTACAACTAAATTAAGGTTAGAGTTAGTGTTATGACTGAGGAAGGGTTAGGATTTAAGGATAAAGCATGTTGTTAGGTTTTCGGCTATATAATAGAGCTTTGTTTGAAGGTTAGTGTTAGAATTTAATTAGGGTTATGGGTTATGTTAGCATAAAGATTGGGGATAACATCAAGCATAGGTTGGATTTACAATCAAGGTTACTTTACGGTTATGGTTGAGGTTAAAAAAAATAGGGTTTAAATAGTAATTGCAGATAAGGTTAATTTTAAGGTTACGTTATTATAAGGGTTCAGTTACAGTTAGTCCTAGAGATAAATTATGGTTAGAATTAGGGTTGTTATTCAATTACATTATGGCTAGGGTTAAATTAGTATTACACTTCAATTAGGATTAGGGTTTGGGTTGGATCAGGGTTATGATTAGAGTTCAATTAGGGTTAGGGTTAAGTTTAGGGCTAGGATTCAATTATGGTTACAATTGAGGAAAATGGTTAAGTTTAAGAATAGGGTTCAATTAAATGCTTAGATTAGGGATCAAGTTATATTTAGGGTTCAAATATATGGTGAGAGTTCAGTTTAGGGTTATCATTCAATTAGAGGAATTAGGGTTAAGGGTTAAGTTTTGGGATAGATATGTAGTTAGTTTTAGGGTTAGAATCCATGAAAAATAGGTCGTGTTAGTTATAATCATCGTTTTGTGGGTTAGCAGATTGGGCTTAATCTGCGAAGTAGCGAAACGATGAAAGTTGAAATTGGCTATGTATGTTCATGCAAAATTGCGGAAGCGCTTAAAACCATGTGTTAGTCACAATAGTCATCTAGTGGGTGAACAAATGGTTTGACCTATGAAGTCGCAAAATTGAGAAAGCGCATAACAACCCATTTTAGTCGCAATCCTTATTTCGTGATGGTAGAGAATGCATTTAATAGGTCAGGTGCAAAACTCTGAAAACATCTAACATGGGCCGTGTTAGTCGATATTACCATCTCGTGGGTCAACAAATGGTATAGACTCATGAAGTTGCAAAATTGTGAAAGTGCATGACACATCGTGTTAGTTGCAATCGTCGTTTGCGCAGTGGTAGAGAATGCGTTTAAAAGGTTAGGGTTAAGGTTTCGTGTTATGGTTATGGCCAGGGATAGGATTATCATTAGGGTTAGGTTTAGGATAGGTTTGGATTATGGTTTACATCATGATTGAGGTTAGGGTTAGTGTTATGGTTAGACTTAGGGTTTAAGTTTATTGTTATGGTTAGGATTATGGCAAGGGTTAGGGTTTACATCATAGTTAGGGTTAGGGTTGACATCATGGTTAGGGTTATGGTTATGGTTCTAGTTAGTGTTACGCTTAGGGTTAGGATTATGATTAGGGTTTACATCATGGTTAGGGTGATAGCTAGGGTTACGGTTGGGATTATGATTTGGATTAAAGCTTAGGATTCTGGTTAGGGTTAGGCTTAGGCTTAGGATTATGGTTAGGGTTAGGATTATGGTTAGGATGAGGGTTTAGGGTTAGGGTTATGTCTAGGGTTCAAATTTACATCATGGTTAGGGTTAGTGTTAGGATTATTATTAGGATTTACATAATGGGTAGGGCTAGGTTTAGGGTTAGGGTTAGGGTTAGGATTAGGATTATGGTCAAGGTTAAGGATTACGATTGTGGTTAGGGTTAGGCTAAGGGTTTGGCTTATGGTTTGGCTTATGGTTTAGGGTTGGGATTATGATTATGGTTAGGTTTCATATGATGGTTAAGGTTAGGGTTAGGGTTAGAGTTTATCTTAAAGTTAAGTTTAGGATTAGAATTATGGCTGAGGTTTGAGTTTAGGGTTAAGTTTAGGATTAAGGTTAGGGTTAAGTTTTAGTGTTATGGTTATGGTTAGTGATATGATTATCATTAGGTTTAGGTTTAGCTTATGTGTTTGGATTATGGTTTGGTTTATGGTTTACATCATGGTTGGGGTTAGGGTTAGGTTTAAGGTTATGGTTAGCCTTAAGGTTTAGGTTTAGGGTTATGGTTAGGATTATGGCTAAGGTTAGGTTTTACATCATGGTTAGGATTAGGATTATGGTTAGGGTTAGGGTTATGGTTAGGATTATGATTATGATTATGATTAAGGCTTGGGATTATGGTTAGGGTCAGGGTTAAGGTTAGGATTATCGTTAGGGTTAGGGTTGAGTTAGGGTTAGGATTATATGGTTAGGGTTAGGGTTTAGATTTATGGTGAGGATTATGGTTAGGGTTAGGATTTTCATCATGGTTAGTGTTAATGCTAGGATTATCATTAAGATTTACATAATGGGTAGGGTTAGGATAGGATTATGGTTAGGGTTAGGAATTAGGATTATCGTTAGGGTTAGGGTAAAGATTTAGATTATGGTTTGGGTTAAGGTTTAAGGTTAGAATTATGATTATGGTTAGGGTTTATGTCATGGTTAGGGTTAGGGTTTATGTTAAAGTTATGTTTAGGGTTAGCATTATAGTTGAGGTTTGAGTTTAGGGTAAAGTTTAGGACTAAGGTTAGGGTTGAGGTTTATTGTTATGGTTATGGTTAGAATTATCATTAGCGTTAGGTTTACTTAATGGTTTGGATTATGGTTAGGGTGATGATTTACATCATGGTTGGGGTTAAGGTTAGGGTTAGGGTTAAAATTATAGTTAGACTTAGGGTTTAGGTTTAGGGTTATGGTTTGGATTATGACTAGGGTTATGTTTTACATCATGGTTAGGGCTAGGGTTATGGTTAGGGTTACAATTATAATTAGGGTTTACATCATGGTTAGGGTTATGGTTATGGTTTGGATTACAATCATGATTAGGGTTAGGGTTAGTGTTGTTGCTCAAAATTATGGTTATAGATAAGATTTATATCATGGCCAATTTTGGGGTTGGGGTTCGAATTAGGATTATGTTTAGGCTTATACTTTAGGGTTAGGATTAAGATTACAAATGGGTTCATGATTTGCATCATGGTTAGGGTTAGGATTATGGTTAAGGTTTATATAATGGGTAGAGTTAGGTTTAGGGTTAGGGTGAGGATGTAGACCATTGTTAGGGTTAGGATTAGGATTTTAATTAGGATTAATGCTTAGGATTATGATTTGATTTATGATTATTTAATGCCACACACCTTAGAGAATTGTGTATAAGAAATAGTAACACAAAATCTATTATACAAATTAAAAGTATTAATAGTGGTCCAAGTATTATACATTGCCGCACATCCACTTCAAATTTATTTTAAAAAGTATTATTTATTTTATATTATAATATAATTCAAACAAAATTGGTAAAATATTCTAATATATATGTCAAATATATGTATAAATTTTTTAAAAATTATTTTGTGTCTTCCTCACAATTCTTGAAGCCCACTATGACTGGTCATATAAATTCTACTTCTTCAAAACGTCCTAGAGAATAATGTAAAATGAATCGAGATTGTATCATATTGAATTTGTAGACACATAAAAATTTTGACCTTAATCTTGGGTGAATCTAGTTCATTTTTAATGCACTATTTCATCTATTTTAATTTATGCATGTTGGATTGTAACCACCTCCCTGATCTTTATTAATTTCCTCACACATTGGATTGTAACCACGTCCTTGATCTTTATTACGTACACATTGGTATAGTTAGGATTATGATTAGGGGTTAGGGTTAGGGATAGAGATACAATTAGGGTTTCATTTAGCTTTATCAAAAAATACTAACCTAAATTTGAACCCGAATTTGTGTCACTCTATTCTTCTAACATCTCTAAAATATTGATAGATGATTGTTGTTTAACTAATTTTAGATAAGGGACAATTGATATTGGGAATGATTATTTCTAATATATCTTATACACTCTTGGATTGGTAAAAAAAATCTACTTTTGTATATAAGTATAGTAGAGATTATCTTCCCCTTGATATTTATTAGATGTTAATAAACCTAAGAGATTGTTTCTATTAGATATATTGATAAATTATTTCATGTCCACATATTTTCTTATTTCATACCTCTAAATTATTTCTCAAAGATTTGTTCTCCCTCATTCCATGTGGTTATTTTATTACATATTTCTTCTTCATGTAGCTTTGGATTACTTCTTTGAGAACTTCCATTAATTCAATGCAACAAGGTCATCAAGCTTGCCATTATTAGAACCAATTCCTACCAACATTTTTTTTGAGACTATGATGAGTCAACATTCATAAATGATCTTATAGTGGGCAAAATTACACATATTAATTATTTTAACCATACTTATTGGGTACAATTCATCATTCAAAAAATGGGAAATTTTCTAATTTTAAGATAATAGAGAAAATAAGATTTATAAATTTATGAGACCATATATGTATGTTTTCCAATTGTATTTGATTATGTGAAGTACCATATAGATAGATCATGATTATTTATTTTGTAAGTCCTAGCTTATAAAAACATAAGAAAATATTGAGGACTTCAAGATCCTCTTCAATCATAATCCCATTGTGAATAGTGATACATGTTCTTTAGCTCTTGAGCTACTTAATTTTGAACTATGATTTGAATTTTATCTTGTCCGAAGACACTTGATTCAATATTTTGACATCTCGTGATCAAATCAAAATTGTGACATTAATATCTTCTAAGATGAATAAAGTATAATGTCTTCTATTATACATTAATATAACTATAATATATTTAAGATAAGAAAGTAACAAAATACTTAACTAACATTTTAAAAATAATATAACAATAAAAAACATTTAAAAAATAATAATACTATAAAATTCTATTAAATGACTTAGATTCTATATCAACCATATTACATAAGATATTGATGTGCACTCCAAGCTCTATAGAGTGCACAAAAATTCTTTGGAATGAATCTAAATCTCTAGTGTTTGGACACATTAATTGGAAGTAACACATTAATGCAAAATTAAAAAATGTTTATGTGAACGATTTACACACAACATCTAAGTTTTGGTTGTCAAAAGTTATTTGGTTACCTCAATCCGAATGTTTGTCAATAGTCAAGTAGATGCGGTCTTTAATCCGAAAGTGTCTGAGAAATGTCACCTCAAAGGCTCAAGAGATTTCATCTCATGGAATGCAATGATTGCTATATTTACAAAAAGTGGAGCTAATGAAAATCCTTTCGCAACTTTCAAAGAAATGCGATAGGCAGGTATAAACCCAAATTCATTTCCAGTGTTCTTGTTGTTTGTGCAAAAATGAGAGCTTTTGAATAGGGCATGGAGCGGTATGGGCATTTTTGTTAGATATTATAGTTATAAATAGTCTGGTAGACATGCATGCAAAATCTGGAATCATAGACATAGAAGAGGCTAGATATCCTCTCATCGAATGCAATGATTGCAAGATGACATGGCATAAGGCTATAATAACATCTTCCTCTCCTAAGAAATACACAATTAAAATGGTAAAAATGTAAGGATTCTATAAAATAAATGAGTTTCACAGGATCGATATCTAATATTGCATTGTAAAAGGAATGAGATTCACTCTTTTATCACTCATACTATTATATTTACACTTTCTCCCCATATTTCAAACCTGAATAAATCATTAAGAAAGATAGTTATCTTAAAGAAAAGATGCATAAAATAGTTATCTTAATTTCAGGAAACGATGCATAATGTTAATAAAAAAAATTCTGGTCATACCTAAACTACACACAAACTATCTTTTTGAGCCGCAAAATGGATCCATCAGAAAACACACTTAGACCTTCTCTATCATGAAATCATTGGCTCAATGTAAAATCCCTAATCATATGGCCATTTCTAGTTTGATTGCAGAATAGTTTGCATACCTGATGCAATAGTCAATCGGTTTGTTGTTGTTCGAATACAAATTGTTTTCTCCTCTTGCTTGTGTTTTGTTGCATACCTAATGCTATAGTTGATTGTAAATGCCTCTTCCTAGTGAAATGCCCATGCTTAAATGAAAATGTATGCATAGAAGTGGAATTGATTGGTGTGGCTTCATTGATGTCAGCTACTATGCTCACTACCATCAGTTTCTAGTCCTTCAAATCAATTTCCTCATGACACGTTGGATTGTAACCGCCGCTCCGATCTTTAAGGTTTCATAAATATTCTACTTTTATTCTATCCTTCACGCCCCTTGTTGCGACTGTATATGAACGCCTCTCGGCATAATTATTAGTTGGAATCAGCTAATGTTCACATGCATTTTTGCCTTTATAAATTGTATTTTCTTTTAAAACTTTGGTTGGCAATTACTTTTTCTCACAAAACCTTGACTAGTGTAGAGCTTTACATATAATTAAGAAATCTTCGTAATTTTTTTTTATGAATAGGTCTTCTCTATTAATTAAAAATATTAAAGTAAATATTCATGAAAAAAGGCTAGGGGATACAAGATCACCCCACGAGAGTCACACGGCCAGCGGTCGGAAACAAAAAAACAAGCTATTTTCTATTTTCACCTCATATGTCCTAATTGGACTTTTAGTCCTCTCAAATAGGAACTTTGAGCTGCTAGATTTGTAGGGGAGGATAATGTCAATTTTGATATATTATTTATTTTAAATGATAATACATAATTGATTTATTTATTATTCTATTTAATTTTTAAGAAAATTAAAATTTTAAAAATAATAAATTTCAATCTATTTATTCATGTTTAATACCCACAATGTCAGCATTATAAATATTGATATTTTTTCTCATATATAGTCTTATTAAGTGACTAGCTATAATGTTTGCACATTTAACTAAAATTTTTCATGGTTTAATGGCGAAAATTTGCAATGACATTCTTTTTATCATTTAAATACATTAGAATATTGTAGTTTTTTCTATTAAATTTTTATTAGAATATATCTATTGTTTTATATTAAGGTTATTATTTTCTCCAATATTTTTTTTTGTAGATCCATATGTAATAAACACAATTTATTTAAAATTTATTCTACAAAAAATCAAATAAATTGTTTTAAATCTAATCTAACTGTTGATCCTTAAGTTTGCATTCTTAGGAACAATCTAATGGGAAGTTTCGTAAATGGGCCCGGACTTAGTGTGCTTTACTTAATGACCTCTAGGATTTTAGAGGTCAGTTCTTCATATGCTATGGATATGAAAGAGATAAGAGGGAAAATTTTAAAGAAAACTAAGTCTAAGGTGAAATGCCAAACTTTATGGGATTTCAAAAACTTGAATGAGATCTATCAAATATATTATAATTCTAAAAATAGAGAAACATACCATTATCTCTTCACTCATAGGAAGAGAACAAAGCATATAAGATTAGTTAGACACATAATACAATATTCAAATCTTCTTCTGAGATATACCTATTAAGGTTGAACAAAGACACATATTTCTTAACCACTTCGAGATATCATTATATACACTTAAAATTGGCTATGAATGGTTGAATAAATATTTTATATTTATTTATTGAGTACTCTTCTATTAAATAGTTAATTTGAAATGATTAATTTATTTAATTCATTTTATATATTTCTATTAATTAATTTAATTGAATTTTTTTATTAATTCATTCATTTTATCCTTTTCTTCTAATCAATTAATTAAATATCTAATATTTAATTATTCTTCTATCTTCTATTCTATAGTTTCATTAATTAAATATTTCTTAATTATTTAATCTATTTTCCAACTCACCTTTCAATCTCCACTTTATCTTTCCTTTGCCAACTCATCCATCATGTGGATAAATTAAACAAAACAAAACAAAATAAAATATTTATTATCCACTTATCTCCAACTTCCCAAATAAATGAAATATTGTGTACGTACACATATTTCCAAACCTTCTTCTATATTTTGTCCAACATCCCTACATCTTAGGAGGACTTGAGTCCACTTTCCCTCTCATTCCTACATCTTCTCCAACTATCCTATATCTTCTCAAGTCTTCAAATTAGTCAAGGTGAGATGAGTGAGACTTGTCTTGTCCTTCCCCCTTTCTCTCAACTTTCAACCTCCTTCTCATAGCCATCCAATTTGAGAGATTTTATCACGACCTTTGATCTCTGCCACCTAAGCTCATGCACTAAAAAATCTATAAAAAGAGGTCTCCTAAGCCATTTAAAAATTAATAGTCTAATAGCTAATCTTATAATCATTCTAGGAGTCTTTATCTTGCATCTGTGAGTTTGAGTTTGAAGCAATTAGGAATTTTAGAATTTATTTCCTAGCTTAATATCATGTTAGCTTAAATCATTTGCATATGCATATCATAGTATTAATTAACTATGAGTCCATTATTCATATGCCATCTTGGAAGCTACCTGTGCTTGTCTGAGAGAAAAACATATGTGACCAAGAACAATGGAGTTAGGAAACAATGAGGTGTAAACCATGGAAGGTATAATTTTGTTTACTTTGTTTATTTCATGTTACTTCATTGGTTGATGCTAAGTTTTCCTCCAACTTTCTTTTATATTTCATGATGGACTAACACGTTTCAGGTCAATTATTCGGAGTTCAACTTTAGCCTCAACATTTTTGGCACCCACCGTGGGGCTCAGGCCTCATACTTACCTTTCTAATATCCTGTCTTATTCTCGCAAAAATTAATTTAATGCTTTTGTAAGTCAGTTTCACGCAACTATGGAATTTAATAGCTCATTTGTTGATTAGGTTAGCGCTTTTATCGCTTAGGTTAGCACCTGTTTTAAATATAATAATCCTTTTAATCATGAATTCATGCATTCACGCAATAGGTTAGCACCTTTGAAGCATAGGTTAGCACTTTTTGTTTTGTTTAGGATAGCATTTTTAGCATCTACGATAGAGTTTTTACTCATTAAGATAGCACTTTTGCAGTTTTAGCATTTATATTCAGTTAGTGGGCGAAATTGGAGTTTTTTATAATTTGAAAGCTAACAACTTTGTAGGTCCTAATGTCCAATACTTAAAAATTTGAAAACTACTGACATTTGTAGGTGCAGGGTTCATTTTCAGCAAATTTTGTGCATTTCTTCACTTAGCTAAATTAAGGTTTTTTCAAGTAAAACATCATATCTTGTTCGTCTTGTTCATCTTGTAGTACCCCTCCTCGTTTGAACTTATTAGACTCATATTTTATTATTGTTTAATTTCAGTGGATACATTACTATGATGTGTTATTCAGACTTATATAACATTATTTCATGCTTTATCTAGATATGAGATTTATAATTTATTTGCAGTATTTCAGTACTTGTGATTTATGGCATTTTATGGATTATTTCTATGTACTAACACTTTACTTTATCTATGCAATGTGAAATTATATGTTGTGTGTCTGCGAGTGTATTGGATGCGAGGGGATGATTTTCCTTCATTCACTCCGGTGAGATAGGGAATGTCGCAATTCTCCTTCGTCGGTGTGTATGCCGTGTTTTCTATATTGTATATATGCATGTGTTGTTCGGTGATGCAAGATATTGTAGGTACAAGTACCGAGTAGGTACATTGTATCGTCTCCACCTGGCTTCATAGGTCTGAGTGTGCCTTATATTGTCTGATGGAAGTGGAGGAGGTAGTAGTTGACCCTATTTTACCCAATTACCCTCTTATGAGTGTCGTCAATTGGTCGTCCTGTCAGTTTGTTCGGCCTTCGTGTATTGTCATTTGACTTTTTCTAAGTCTTTGCTCGGGGCTTGCTCAGTTTGTGTGTTTAGTGGTTTTAATTAATTAATTAAATTTATGGAGTTATCTCATAGTTGGTAATTTTGAATTATGTATTTTATGCATTGAGATTATAAATTTAATTAATTAAAAGAAGTTATTAAATTAAGTTGCAAGCTGCATGATATTAGAAATATATTCTATTTAAATTTTAGTAAAAAATAAATTAGATGAATTTCATTTATTGTTTCCTAGAAATTTAAATAAATAAAAGAATAACAGAATAAATAAATAAATGAATAAAAAAATAAATTAGAATTAAATTATTTCTTTAATTCCTTTTTTAGGAAATTAATTAATTTGCATGAGAAAAGAAAAGAAAAAAATGATTTTTGCTTATTGCATGTTAATTTATTCCTTTGTTAGGAATTAGAAAAGAAAAATAAAATTGCTTTTAATTACTAAAATTGAATATTAGGGTTTTTGGGAAAAATGCATGCAACCTAAAATTTTAGTGAGTCATGGGAAGGAGGTAGAGATTTTGGTGAAGAAAAATTATTTGGAAGCTTGTTGAAGGATTGAATCTCTCCAATAAAGTTCTTCCAAGAAAGCTATACTAGGTTGGGTGGCTTCTTCTGGTTGTTTTTAAAGAAAATATTTTTATTTCTTCCCTCTTTCTAAATGATGTGTGTTGAAAATATTTGTCAAATCCAAAAATTCTTTCTAGTTATTTCTTGTTCTTGGCTAAAGTCCATTCCTGAAATTAGTTTCTAGTTTATGGAAAGAAGTTATTTCCTCGGTGTTTGTAGATTAAAATTTTGAGAAAATTGGGAAAAGTTAATATGGCAAATTTTGCCAAGATTTTTATTGTGCTTGCAAATTGCAAGATTTGGGAGAAATGGGATTTACCAGAGAAAATATTCCCTCTTGGTTGATTTTTGTTTTGATATTTGTCTATGGTTGTCCTTTTTAGTATTTGTGCATCTATGTGTAATTATTTAGTTACTATGGTAATAAATTTAATTTCAACTAAATTTATTGGGTTACTAAATTTATAGGGAAATTGTTTTATTTAATTATTTTTGGGGAGAATTGTATTAAATAAATTTGTGAGAAATAAATTTAATTGGAAAATGAAATTAGTTATATTTTTATACGTTTGTAAAATTAAAAAAAAAATTATTAAAAAAAATATATTTAAAAAAAAACTTTGGTTTTGGGGAGGTCGGTAGCAACTACCGACGTAGTATAGCTACCACACGGTAGCAGGTACTACTGCACGGTAGCAGGTGCTACCGTAGGTAGTACATGCTACCTTACGATAGCAGGTGCTGACGCCAGTAGCACTACTACCGCACGGTAGCAGGTACTACCGTAGGTAGCACTGCTACGCTACTACCATGCGTAGCAGTGCTACCTACGATACTACCTGCTACCGTGCGGTAGCAGTGCTACCGGTGGTAACACCTGCTATCGTAAGGTAGCATGTACTACCTACGGTAGCACCTGCTACAGTGCGGTAGCAAGGGTTATTATGATTCACTTTTTCCTAGGTTGAATTCGTTGCATTCTAGAATATGGTACATTCAATTTCCATGCCAGTGTTATGTAATTTGGTTTTTAATTAATTTATTATATATAATATATATGTATATATATATATATTGATATATAAGTTTTTTTTAATTATGGGCATTGTCATTTAAGTATTATTTTAATACTATGCAAATTAATTCATGTGTTTATATATATATATATTGTAATATGATTATAGGTATATTATATATATATAAAATTAATTCAGAATTTGATTATTTCAAGAAAAGCTTAAAATTTAAGATTCTATATTATGCTTGGAAATACATTAGGAGATTAATTTTTATGTGATTGATTTAACCTTATTGGACAAATGACAAAATTGATTTCCTTGTATTAATATAGTTGTATTTTCTTATTTTTTGAAAAATCTTTAATTGCAAGTATTTTATGCTTTTGGCTGTTTAAAGAAAAGATTACCTATATTAGGATCTTTTGTAAATGGTATTTGCAGTCAAGCTTAATTTCATTGCAATTCTGGTTGAGTGTTGTTGTGTAACCTTGTTGATATGAACCATTGTGTGTTTTATTCCATATGGCCAATCCTAGGTTAGTGATTGTGTATCCTTCACCTGTGGTTTGTCAGGATTAGATATGGTTGTCTGTTTCGCTATAGAGTTCTCATAGAGAGACCTTTCCTATTAGTGTCCTATGAGAGAGAGTGGCTTTCGAGCGGGGGCCATGCCCGAAGTGGATGGCAGGATAACCCCTTGAAAGTCAGTTAAGAAGTGATAACCTAATAATTGATTAGGGGGTGGGTAAATTGAATTTTAATTAAGATAATGTGCCTCACACATGGTTGAGTGCTTGTATAGGCTCAGGGTGTGGTGAGAAGGCCTGAAATGGAAAAGCTATCATCTTGTCTTCACAAAAGGATTGGTAGGGTCTGCATGAGGCTTAGATGGAGCCGGAGGTTTGGGAGAGGTTACCTGGATAACCCAAGATGGGGGTCGGGACTTATGGAGGCCTACTAGGGTAACCACCATAAGCCATGCGATGACACTCTCTCCTTGTAGTCACTAATGTTTGTGAGTTGGGTCACATGGATGTTTGCGGAGTCATGTAGTTCTATCGTACTTGTCTTATTTTGCTTGCTTGAGGGACTTCCACTATCTCCTTGCACGGTGGGGTGGTTCCATTTTGGGATCACATGGATGGGTAGTAGTGCCACTTCCCATCGGATGTTCTGAATTGTATCTTCAGGCAAGGAAAGGTTTCCCTGGTGTTTCTTGGTTCATGGTTCATATACCAGCTGATGTACATGATCATTGTTTAGTTGAGACCTTGTGGTCATTGTATCAAACAATTATGTAACCTTGACATTGTAACTTTGTAATCCGTGGTGTTATTGGAAACCATGTATTTATGGATATTGTAATATTATATTAGTGGAATGTATGCTAATTCAGTTGCTTTAATCTTTTGTATAAATGATCTATGGAAAAATAAATGCATTGGAATACTTTGATTCTTTCATTATGGAATTTAGATGTATGTGTAGGTTTATTCTTAAGCATTTAATTTACCTAATTAAAATGGACAATTGGATTAACCATGGTGTTAATATAATCTGTGAATTAATCTTCATTGGTAACCCTTAGGAAATCATGTGTTAGACTTCCGTTGTGTTATTAAATGTAAAATTGTTATAATTAATGCACTTAATCTTTGAAAAAAAATATTTCACCCTTTAGTTGCCTAGTTGTGTTGTTTTCCTTTAGGGCTCCTGGCGGGGCATTACACATCTAGTCTAAATAGGAAGATAATCAACAACATGCAACTTGCATTTTATTGTCTTCTTTAAATTAGTTGCACATAGATTCTTAGAAGGCTTAAAATAAACCTTTGTCATATGTTCCTATTGAAGTAGTAGATGAGTATGCTCTCACCCTTATATGGTGATCAGAAAACCAAACCTACTTTCTTAATGTGTAAACTTTAAAGGGCCTGCCTTCTTGAGATACCTTGAGTTGGCCAGTGAGAGGGGAATGACCCAAGTGGAAACAGGCTAATATCAAGTCCTTCTGATCCACTCTAAATAAATCATGTTTGTGATGAAAGTTGTAGACAACATGTGTTGATTAGTTCATACCGACATTGTGTTTCCTCTTAAACCCTATGGAGTGTAGCCTCTATAGGATAGGAACCTTCTGTATTTACAGAGTTTAAAGTGTTGTATGTATGGCCATATGATGTAGAGTGCTTACTAAAAATGACTTGTACTAGTTTGCCAAAATCCTTCTAATTGTTGGCACAGGAGGTCGGACCTCTGAAGCGGCTCACACACATACAATTCTTAGTAGAGATATGAAGTTTTCCATGGGGAGTTTTCATGGAAACTGGTGCTTGGCTGTGCTAGAGAAGTGAGTGTCGAGGTTGGAGCTAGTGGCGTCAAACACCTAAATATCTGCTTTGAATAGCGTAGCCTTGGGGGAAACCCCAGTAAGATTCAATAGTTATTGTCTCAGCCTAGCATAGGATTTGTACTTTCTTGTGCACTTTGATTTTCAAAAATTGTGTCTTTTGTGTCTTGAAAGCATTCTCAAAATGGGCAAAAACTTGAAAAATCATCAGTTTGAATTGAGCAAAAATCTGACAGCTTGTTGGAAAAATTGAAAGATCTCTTCAATATAGTCATAATCGTGCATTTATTTCACAGAACAATGCTTTTGATCAATAGAATAGCGCTTTTAAACAACAGTATAGAACTTTTACACCTTAGGATCACACATTTGAGCATTGGATTAGTGCTTTTGAAAATGAAATCATGTTTTTGCACCATAGTTTAGTGCTTTTATCACATAGAGGAATGCTTCTATCCCACATAACAGTGCATTTGTGACATAGGTTAGTGCTTTTGACAAAGAGGTTAGCGGAAATACTTTCCCACATCTAAAACATAGAGTATTTCTACATATCAGACCAAAATTTTAATATCATTTTCAGATACCCCTTTTTCGAGTAGATCTATTCTAAATTATCATAGGTCTTTAAACTGGTCAGATAATTAGGTTGTCAATCAAATACGCTATTTCTAAAGGTTTCATAAGCATAAAATTCTCAACAAGTTAGTGATTCAACCATCTCAAGTGCAAAAATCAATATCATTATTAGTTTCTCATCAAGATACATCAAATCCTCTATCATGAAACTTGGTCATATCAACCTTTATTTATTATCTTGAATATATCATTCCTATTTTGAACCTAGGTTATATCAAAATCAGAATTGCACTCACATTGGAATCAAACAAACTTGTAAACCATCATATGCTTATATGACTTTTAAATATCGCCTTAAGAAAAGAAAACCTAGTTATAAGGCTACTCTAAAGAGGATAAGATTCTTGTACATCAATCACAAAATCTTACTAAAACATAGGACATTCCTACACCATTTTCATCACTATTTACGTGGTTATGGAATAGATTTTGATGGAGAACTTTTGCAAGCACGTTCTTTTCAACAAAGAGACGCTTTATCACAACTCGCTAATAACAGTGGTAAAATCAACAAATCTTATCTTCCTAAACCAATAATCACTTATTGAGTTGCCTTTTGAAGATGAAAAACTTGGGAAGTTTTCAAATCAATCACTTGCCAGTTTGGACTAGAGCTTAACACGAGGAGTTCAAAAGACAACAAAAACAAATGGAAGAAGAAAATCTAATGTTTCACCAATTTGGGTACACTGATGTTGATGAAGAGGCAGTCAATAACACCATTAGAGACCTTGAACAAAATGATAAATTTTACAAACTTATGGAAAAGTTATTGGAGAAACAAAAGAAAAAATATCTCTTTATGTTGGCAAAATCAGGAGCTAAATTGCCACAAGACTTCAACATAGAGAGTTTGAAACAAGATGTAGGAACAAGTAGAAATCAAAATATTGATCATATCACTAACGAGGATGTAAATCGAGTAAATCATGAAGAAATAAGACAAGATAGAACAAGAAGAGATCATGATGATGAAAGAAACCAAGGTGAAGCAAGAAGAGAGTGTGGTGAAAGAAGAACTTATGAGGATGCAAGGAGAACCTGTATTGATAATCCTTTGTTAACTCTCATACAAAAAATGCAAACCTTGAAACAAAAATTACAGGATATGTAGAGTGGAACGAGTTCTAAGAAATATTCATTAGAGGATATCTGTCCATATCCTTTTGACAAAAGTTTAAATATGATACCATTCCCACAATATTGTGAAATCAAAAAGTACAATAAATATGATGGAAAATTTGATCCTAGAGAGCACATTAGGGAATTATGCACTATGAGTATAGATTTTGCACACGATGAAACTTACTTGATGCGGCTATTTCCTAGAAGCTTAAGTCGACAATCAATGGAATGGTTATCAAGAATACCATCTGGGATTAAATCTTTTGAAGAACTTGTGAATAGATTTATCTCACAATATTCCTACAACATAAGAAATGAGATAACCATGATAGATCTATTTAATGTCAAGAAAAAGAATGGTGAACCTTTCATGGTCTTTTTATATCGATGGAAATGTTCAATAGGTATCCTAGAGATGTACCTGATTAAGAGAAAATGGACATATTCATTGACAACCCTACCAGTGAAATGAGTTATCGTCTTAAAATGCAATGTCCTCCTTCTTTTTCTAAAATGATTGAAAATGGTTTAAAGATAGAAGATGCAATGGTAAAGAAAGGAGAGTTAAAAATCTACAACAGTTCCTACAATAACAACAACAATAACAACAATAATGGTAACTATAACAATGACAAACCTAAATTTTGGTCAAAAAATAGAAATGTTACCAATGGAAGAAATGGCGATAACAATGCTACCAAACAACAACCAATCTTCAATTTATCAAGTCAAATACTAAACAACAACAATCAAGAGAACAATAGATCCAAGTCTTTCTTCTCCAATCCTCGTAGGAAATTCACAAACATTGGAGAACCATTGGAATCAACTTTTAAGACTCTTCTTGCCAATAAATTGATTACCTTACCAGAAGCAAGGAATTATGAACCTCATGTCAAACCTAATTGGTGGAATGACAATCATTTTTGCAATTATCATCAAAATAAAGGACACCAAACTAATGATTGTCAAAGATTGAAACACCTTATTCAAGACTTGATTGATTATGAAACTATCATAGTGGACAGTCATAAAATAAATGAATCACATTTAGTGTTGAAAAATTTCCGCTTCCAAATTATAAAAAAGGTGAACAATCCAAACCAAAAGATGAAAACGACAAAGATAAGGTAAAATACACTTACACATATGATGATGTGGTAAATGTCATCATTTTTAAAGACAAGACATCTTTAGAACCAATCAATGTGATTACAAGAAGCAAAGAAAAGGTTACATTTCCGGGTATAACAAATGAATCAACATCCACTCCAAGACAATACAATTTAGTAGAATAATTACAAAAGATACCCACTCAAATTTCAATTTTGGAGCTTCTAAAAGTTTCACCTATGCATAAGGAAATATTGGAGAAATATTTAATAGAAACAATGGTCTTGGAAGACTTGAATGTGGATCAATTACAAAACATGGTGGGACACTTCATATCCCCTCATTCCTTATCCTTTTATAAAAATGATGACGCATCCTTGCAACACCCTCACAATGCTCCGTAGCATGTTGAAATCACCATTCATACAACCCATGTCAAACATGTACCCATAGATGGTGGAGTTGGCTTAAATATTTGTGCATTAAGTTTAATAAAAGCTTTGGGATATTCATAAAATGCAGTGGATCTAAAGGAGAAAATAACCATCAAGGCTTGTGATGAGGAAGAGATTTCTTCTAAAGGGACTGTGGTGTTACCAATCAAAATAGGACCTATGGAAAGAGATACATTGTGCCAAGTTCTAGCCTTGAATTTATCTTATAACATTTTTCTGGGAAGACCATGGATTCATGACATGCAAGCAGTTCCTTCTACACACCACTAGTTTGTTAAGTTTCCTCACAATAGACTAGAAGTCACTATAGTCACAAACTCCAATTAATATTGTAATAATCTGAAACCAACACAAGATGCAATAATTCGACATAACTGAGCATTTGTTAAATCTGGGACACTTGCAGAAAAAACTGAAGACAAATGCATTCTTAGCTAGTTGTACAAAGATAAAAATGAAACTATAGCAACAACTGCAAAAGTTAATATTCTCATAGAACAATATAGCCATGGTAACAAGATCATGCAAAAGATGGGATATGATGGAAAAGGACCAATTGGTAAGTGACAAAAAGGTATTTCAGAGCCTATTTGTCCTCACACAGAATCTAAAGAAGATAAATCAAGACTTGGATATCCTAAATAAAAGCAAAAACAACATAATTATCAACATCCAAGGTGGAGAAAGAAAGCAATCCCTAAAGAAGAACCATGGCAAGAAAGGCTACAACAAGCAACATAAACAACAGCTAACAAATAGAAAAAAGAAGAATATGAGAAACAGTAGGAATAACTTGCAATCAAAAGAGAAGAAGAATCTTGCAAAAACAAGTTCAAGGAATACAAGCAAGTGTGAAACCTTATCAGGATATTCCAGAAAAAGTGAAAGAATAGATGACTAAAATTAGAGAACTCTTCTCATCATATAACATTCCTATTAGATATAGAGGTGTGATTCTAGAAAATGGCTTAGAAATAGATTCAAACGAATATGAATGGGGTCCAAATCCATTATCAAATTTATCAAGTGAAGAAAAGGATGAAGAACAAGGAGCTACTACAATTGAAGACACATCTTCCACAAAACAAAGAATAGAGTTGGAAAGAAGACAAGAAGAGATTGAAATTTAGAGGAAAGAGGCATATGTAAGACAACAAAATAAATAGGATGAAAAAGAACAAGAAGTGATACCACAAGAAACACAAATGGTTATTAATCAATCATCAAAAGATAAACATAATATCAGATCTTTATCAAATGTAGAGCAAGAAATACCAAGGTATGGAAGAACTATAGAAGAACTAATTGAAAGCCAATCAGGATTGACTATATTTTTGATCGTGCCTAAAGTCTCATAATTAGCTAAAAATCAGATATTGTTAATATTTTAATGCTGAAGTTTTTGTGGCCAAACTCCATGTTAGCTGAGAGATTTTAATTGTTTTATTTTTAGCTTACCCATATAACCAAACAATTAAATCTCAAGTTTTTTGTCTCTTATGCAAAAATGATTTCTATGTTATGCTCTACTCAGCTTATTTATTCTACAGTTAAAATTTCATAAGAAATAGAGCTCCCAGTAAAAAGTTATACAGGTTTTTCTATGGCAACCCAAAAGAACAATTGCCATTGAACTTGAACCTTGAACCTTTTCAAAAAGTTCAAAGTTTGGGTTGCACTTTGTAATTTTTGTTCATTGAACTTGAACAATTTTGGTTCAAGCCCGCAGGTTCAAAAACTTCAAAGTTCAAATTCTGGGCTTTGTGATTTTCGGTTATTGAACTTGAACTATTGAACCTCGCAGGTTCAAGGTTCAAGGTTCACAGTTCACCAGGTTCAAGGTTCAAGGTTCAAAGTTCACCAGGTTCAGTGAGGTTCACCAGGTTCAAACAATTCAATCAGGTACAAAGATGCAAGTTCAATAGTCAAGTTCAAAATATGAATAGCACATATGATTTTCAAATTCTTTTGTTCTGATGAATATAGAAAGGACAATAAAATGGCCATAACATATGTTTCTGTCATCACAAAGGTTATGTAGCAATTGGGTAGTATATAATTTGAATATTTCTATACAAAACGATGCTCAAATTGTGTGACAGAAGTGTTTACACCAATAATGGCGAACTCCAGTAGTTCGTGGGAAAAGATTTTTTTGAAGCATAAACATTGTTCAGTTGATCTTTTCATGGCAGTCTTGATAATACTCAATTCTGTTAATCATAACTTTTGAACTAATCATTATTCTATCAATCGCTCCAGTCAAAACGTGAAGAACTAGGTTTGCGAAAACATATCAAAAATTGAGCTGAATCCAATGGTGAAATTGTGATTTATGGCTCTCATACTGAGACCCATTTTAACTGTCCATGGTTAATGCTCGATTTATGATGACATCCTCAGGTTGTGACAAAAGACATTATTTGGAATAGGTGGTAGTGGGCTCAAAGAGGGAAGATTAAACTTTATCTTTCATCTCTGCTATTCATATAGTTTTAATTATTAATTTGCTTTCATAATACTATGGGAAAATATTTATAAGCAACATTATAATGAAAGTAAATTTTCAAAAAGAGGGAGTTATCGGGAGACAAAGGAAAGATTAAATAAAAAGGAGATTAATCAATGATATTTTCAAGAAACGGTTATGTAAACCGAAATGGAGTCTTTAAAAAAGAGATTTTCAGTAGTAAAAAGGGTTCTTCTTTTTCCGGAAGTCTGTGTGTTGAAGGGAAGGAGGAAATATTTTATATGAATGTAGCAGGGATAGAGTGATCAATTGGTCACCTTTATTTATGTATTTGGAATAAGGATAAATATATTTTCAGATCTATTGGTATGGACATTTATTTTTCTGATTGAGATTGATCTGTTGGTCACTTCAATCACATTCCTTGTATTGTTCCATTCTATCTTGTCAAGTATATGTGTGTATTGCAAAATCTGTAGGTTTTGTACATTCATATATGTAGAATGAAATGTTAAATTTTCCTTTGTTCCTGCGCATATGAGAAGATCAAATAGATGGTCTGTGTGCTATTTTTTTGTTTCTCTCTTTGTTATTTAAATCCTGAATCACATCCATGCCATGTTGATGGATGAGTGTTAACATGCCTTCGTGTCTTCTAGTCAAAGACATTCATATTTTTAATTCATTGTAAATATTTTAAGGAGGGAGCTGTACCTCTCAATTCAGAGGAAGATTATCAATTCAATGATAATCTATCCAACTGTTAGTGCTATTTTTCCTTTATCTTGGGCCTTTGGAGTTAGTATGTGTATTAATTTTTGAGGGACAAATCTGTTCACTAATAGATTTTTGGCAACTTTGCTGGGGATTTGAAATCAAAAGATTAGTCATTTTTATTTTTTTTCCCCAAGTTTTAAAGACATCTTTGTGTGAAAGAAGATTGGCGACTCTGTTTATGTTTGGTTGAAGAATCCAGTTTGAAATTAGGGCTTTAGTTGTAGCTTAGCCATGGGGGACTCATTTTGGTCCATTTGCTTTGCCCCAATATTCAGTCCTTCCTAAAGGATCAAGAGAATGCTTTCCAAAGTTTGCTGGAGATAAGACTCAAGATCCAGATGATCACATTAAAGCAGTCATGGTTACCTATGGGGTTCTTGGAGTGCAAGAAGAAAATGTCTTTGTGAGACTGTTTGTTGACAGCCTTGTTGGAAATGCTGCTGAATGGTTTTAGAATTTGTAAGATGGATGCATTACCAGTTGGGATGACTTAAAGGTAAAATTCCTTGGAAGATTTCAGCCTGTAGTTGATACTTATGAGTTACTGTTGAATTTATTTCAAATTCAGATGAAAAATGATGAATCGATGAGAGGTTTTATTGATAGATTTAATAGATGTATTGGCAAAATTCCTTAAGCTTGCCAACCGACAGAAAGTAATCAGCTATGTGTTTTTATTACTGTATTACAAACTGAAATTAAATTTCAGTTGAAGCGTAAGAAAATACAAAATTTGAAAGATGCACAAAAAGAGGCTATTGAGGTAGATGATGATATGTTGTTAAGTGGAATGAAATGCATGGATGAATGTGTTGTGAGGGAGCCACAATCTGAAATTTGTCTTTATAATCAGAATTTTTATCAAAAGAAAGAGATTCTACAAAATAAACTTGTTATGAAAGCAGGAAAATCAGCAGTACCTAGCTCTTATTCTCAAAATTTAATAGTCTTCAATGATGGACATTTCCAAGAACCTCCTGTGATTGAAAATAGCTCTCCTAGCATTGTAGGGATTTGTCATTTGTATGTTGAAAATGATAATTCATTTAAAGATGAGGGTCATCAAACTACACAACCATAAATTTTAATGACTTGCTCAGATGCCTCTTCTATAGAGAAAGGATTTGATGATGAGCAATTAGATGGAAGTTTGCTTGAAAATGTCTCTTTTTCAGAATTTGAATCTTTTTCATTTGATACTTCTAATGCACTTTCAGCTAATGATTTTAATCAGGGAATCATAACAGATCAACATAAACAAGAGATGCATTATGGTGAGAAAGTAGGGGGTATCTCTCATATTGATATGCAGGCAAGGTATGAGTCTTTCCAGTTTGATTGCATGCAAGAAATTGAGGAATTGTTGCAGCCCAAAACATTGCAGAATTTTGAGAATACTGAAATGCAAACCAAGGGAAACTCATTCACCTCTATTATGATATCACACAGGCGATCTGAATTAGAGATATTCAAATTTGATTGTGAAGATGAGCTATTTGATAGTCATCCCATTCTGGAATCATTTTGTTTTGAAGCTAATGTTTATAATGAATTCTTGGAAAATGAATGTCTAGAGAGTCAAAATTCAGATTTAGATAAAGACTTTCTCATAGATCATTCTTACAGTTTTGAAGAAGGTTGTCCTATTAAAAGCATGGCTTATTTTTCTAACATTTGTATGGAAAAATGTAGTATTTCTAGTATGAATCAGCTCACTCAAGATGGTGTTGACATGTTGCAAGCAGGAGTCTATGATGCAGAGTGGCTCTTTGGACTTGATATGTTTTTGAGGAATTTTCTACAATGGGTTGTTATTGGATCCTTCTTTACAATGGCTGCAGGTTATTTATTGGGAATGATTCTACTTACATATCAACCACTTTTTCGCACCGGCACATACTTCTCACAACCAGTTGATGGCTTTACATGAACAACTAGTTGCATTCTTGGAGGCATGGGTTGTTTGCCCGATCTTTTGTAAATAAATTTTTGGTGTGATTTGGGTGTAGCTTGTCTTAGTTTTTAGCCTTGTTTTAGTGTGGGTTTTTGCTTGTTGGTTTTGTTTTGTTGTCTCTTCCCTCATCTGTAGGAAGATCCATGTGCTTTGTTTGTCTTGACTCTGTTACCCAATGGCTAGGCACTATTCTTCTTCTCTCCCAGAGGCATTCTAGATTCTCCTAGTCCTTTATAGTCTCGGTCCCCAATCAGAGCCAATGTTACCCCTATATTTTTGCTCATGCCTAAAGTCTCATAATCAGCTAAAAATCAAATATTGTTAATATTTTAATGCTAAAGTTTTTGTGGCCAAACTCCATGTCAGCTGAGAGATTTTAATTGTTTTATTTTTAGCTTACCCATATACCCAAACAATTAAATCTCAAGTCTTTTGTCTCCTATGCAAAAATGATTTCTAGGTTATTCTCTACTCAACTTATTTATTCTACAGTTAAAATTTCATAAGAAACAGAGCTCCTAGTAAAAAGTTATATAGGTTTTTCTATGGCAACCCAAAAGAACAATTATCATTGAACTTGAACCTTGAACCTTTTCAAAAAGTTCAAAGTTTGGGTTCAAGCTCAAAGTTCGAATTCAACTAGAGTGCATTTTGTAATTTTTGTTCATTGAACTTGAACTATTTTGGTTCAAGCCCGCAGGTTCAAAAACTTCAAAGTTCAAATTTTGGGCTTTGTGATTTTTGGTTATTGAACTTGAACTATTGAACCTCGCAGGTTCAAGGTTCAAGGTTCACAGTTCACCAGGTTCAGTGAGGTTCTCCAGGTTCAAACAATTCAATCAGGTACGAAGATGTAGGTTCAATAGTCAAGCTCAAAATATGAACAACACATATGATTTTCAAATTCTTTTGTTCTGATGAATACAGAAAGGACAATAAAATGACCATAACATATGTTTCTGTCATCACAGAGGTTATGTAGCAATTGGGCAGTATATAATTTGAATATTTCTATACAAAATGATGCTTGAATTGTGTGACAGAAGTGTTTACACCAATAATGACGAACTCCAGCAGTTTGTGGGAAAAAAATTGTTTGAAGCATAGGCATTGTTCAGTTGATCTTTTCATGGCAGTCTTGATAATACTCAATTCTGTTAATCATAACTTTTGAAATAATCATTATTCTATCAATCGGTCTGGTCAAAACATGAAGAAATAGGTTTTCGAAAACATATTAAAAATTGAGCTGAATCCAACGGTGAAATTGTGATTTATGGCTCTCGTACTGAGACCCATTTTAACTATCAATGGTTAATGCCCGATTTATGATGACATCCTCAAGTTGTGACAAAAGACATTATTTGGAACAGGTGGTAGTGGGCTCAAAGAGGGAAGATTAAACTTTATCTTTTATCTCCGCTATTCATATAGTTTTAATTATTAATTTGCTTTCATAATACTATGGGAAAATATTTATAAACAACATTATAATGAAAGTAAATCTTCAAAAAGAGGGAGTTATCGGGAGAGAAAGGAAAGATTAAATAAAAAGGAGATTAATCAATGATATTTTCAAGAAATAGTTATGTAAATCGAAACAGAGTCTTTAAAAAATAGATTTTCAGTAGTAAAAAGGGTTCTTTTTTCGGAAGTCTGTGTGCTGAAGGGAAGGAGGAAATATTTTATATGAATGTAGCAGGGATAGAGTGATTAGTTGGTCACCTTTATTTATGTATTTGGAATAAGGATAAATATATTTTCAGATCTATTGGTATGGACATTTATTTTTGTGATTGAGATTGATCTGTTGGTCACTTCAATCACATTCCTTGTATTATTCCATTCTATCTTGTCAAGCATATGTGTGTATTGCAAAATCTGTAGGTTTTGTACATTCATATATGTAGAATGAAATGTTAAATTTTCCTTTGTTCCTGCACATATGAGAAGATCAAATAGATGGTCTGTGTGCTATTTATTTGTTTCTCTCTTTGTTATTTAAATCCTGAATCACATCCATGCCATGTTGATGGATGAGTGTTAACATGCCTTCGTGTCTTCTGGTCAAAGACATTCATATTTTTAATTCATTGTAAATATTTTAAGGAGGGCGTTGTACCTCTCAATTCAGAGGAAGATTATCAATTCAATGATAATCTATCCAACTATTAGTGCTCTTTGTCCTTTATCCTGGGCCTTTGGAGTTAGCATGTGTATTGATTTTTGAGGGACAAATCTGTTCACTAATAGCCATGACTTATTTGTATATCTTGGCATTGTATAACCCCTAACACCTAATATATCTTCCATCGTGGAATTGAGTAACGCTTCTTGCAGTCAGGAGAGTGCCAAAATTTCTTGTCACAAAATTGAAATAAAATAAGGAAAAAGACCTAGTACTGAAAACCATTTCATGGCAACACTAGATCAAGCAAGAGGAAAAATAAATGACGTATCTAATGGTGAAAAACTCCTCGAGGCACTAGAAGATGGAAATTTTGACACCCTCCCTGCATATTTTTAGGAGAAATTTGCTATTTTAATAGAGCCAATAGAAGCAATAGATATTGGTAAATCAAAAGATCCCAAGATCCTTCATTTTGTTGCATCATTATTAGATGATGAAAGGAAATAATACATGGAGTTCTTGAAACAAAGACATATAAATTTTTCTTGGTCCTAAGAAGACATGCCAGAATTTGATCTAGATCTTATCATGTATCATCTCAATGTGGATCCAAAAGAAAAATTTGTTAAAAAAAATCTAAGGAAAATGCATCCACACATCGCTCTCCTTGTAAAAGCATAGATAAAGAAACTATTGGATGTGGGTTTCATAAGACCTATTGCCTATCCAAAATGGGTCTCAAGCATTGTGACAGTGTCAAAGTTAGATAAAAGAATAAGAGTCTACACTGATTTCAGAGATTTGAACAAGGCATGTCCTAAAGATTATTTCCCACTACCCAACATTGATATAATTGTAGACTTATCAGCACGACATGGGATTTTTTCATTAATGGATGGATTCTCAGGGTATAATCAAATAAAAATCACCCCTAAAGATCAAGAAAATACAACATTCACCTGTGCATGGGGTACTTACTACTGGAATGTTATGCCATTTGGGCTTTAAAATGAAAGAGAAACTTATCAGAGGGATATGAGAATAATTTTCCATGATATGATGCATACAATAATGGAAGATTATGTAGACGACATACTTGCAAAATCCCATACAAGGAAAGAACATTTGAACATCTTGGGCAATATCTTTGACAGGCTTGAACAATATCAATTAAGATTAAATCCAAAGAAATGTGCATTTGGAGTAACCTCTAAAAAAATTCTTGGGTACATTATATCAGCTCGAGGAATTGAAGTAGATCCTCAAAAAAGTCAAAGCTATCATGGAAATGGAGTCACCCACGAACATAAGTCAATTGCATTCTCTACAAGGGAGATTGCAATCAAATAAAATATTTGTCTCTCAATTAGCAGATATATGTCATTCATTCACTAATCTTTTGCACAAGAATGTTCCATTCAAATGGGATCAGAAGTGTGAGGAAAAGTTTTTGCGAATCAAAGAATATTTAGTAAATCCTCTAGTACTTGTATTACTAATAAAAGGGAAGTCATTATTGTTTACATCTCAGCAACAAATATATCACTAGGAGCTCTCTTAGCACAACATGATGAAGAAGGGAAATAAAGAGTAGTGTTTTACATCAGTAGAACACTTGTAGGTTATGAATTGAACTATACATCAATTGAGAAGATATACCTATAAGTTGTATTTGCAACTCAGAAATTATGACATTAAATGCTAACTCATTCTGTGAAACTAATAGCAAAAATAGATCCACTTAAATATTTGTTGGGCAAGTCAAATTTGACAGGTAGAGTGGAAAAATGGGTTATGATATTAAGTGAGTTTGATATAGAATATGTTGATTGAAAAGCTATCAAAGGATAGGTCATTTCTGATCAATTGGTTGAAGCACGCTTACAAGATGACACACCATTGCACATTGTATTTATTGATGCATATATTCTAATAATAAGCACAAAATTTGGGGAGTCGTATTTTGATGGCTCCTATACACAATATGGATCAGGCACTGGAATTTTGTTTATCACACCTCAGGGACACACAATTCCAAAATCATATAGGCTGAGGTTTCCCTGGACAAACAATACTGCAGAATATGAAGAATTGGTTATTGGGCTCAAAATGGCTATTAAATGGAACATTAAGGAATTATATGCTTATGGTGATTCATAGCTTATAATCAACCAGATAAATGATGACTATCAAAGTAAGGATGATAAGCTCATGCCTTACAAATAGTTGGTTGAAGATTTTAAAGAGCATTTTAAAGAAATATCATTCACTTAGATCCACATGAATGAGAACAAAGTAGCAGATGCAATGGCTACAATAGCATCTCTTTTGCAGAATCAAGAGAATGAACAACGTTGTGAATTCATGGTGGAAGATATCTTGAATCCTACTATTGAATCCAAAAACATCCACATGATTTTCCATATATCTAGAACCAATCAATCTTTATATCGCCAAAGCTATTGATACCTAAAAGAGAATATCCTTCCTCCCGACCTATGCCGCAATCAAAGGAGAAATTTTATCTATCAGTCATCATGCTATACTATCATTGTTGATACCTTATATAGATGAGGTCTAGATAGAACTCTATTGAGATGTCTTGAATAAGAAGAATCTGAGAAAGTTCTTAACGAAGTCCACATAGGTATTTGTGGCATGCACTCAAGTGGATTAATGCTGGCTAAGAAACTTATTCATTTGGGTTACTATTGGCCTACTATGCAGAGAGATTCATTTACATATGGCAAGAAATGCAAACAATGCCAGATGCATAGGAATCTCATCCACGCACCAACATAAGAACTACATCTTATGGTAGGTTCATGGCCATTCTCCCAATGGGGTCTTGATTTGGTAGGTAAGATAAACCCTTCATCTTCTAATGGAAATAAGTTCATTCTGACTACTACTGAACATTTCAATAAATGGATTGAAATAGTTCCATTGACGAAAGTGATAGGAAAGCAAATATAATCATTCATCCTAAATTATATAATTTTTTTCTATGGAGTCCCTATGACCATTATCATTGATAATGGGAGACAATTTAAAAAACAAGATGTGAAGGAACTATGTGAGTGATTTCATATTCAGCACAGATTTTCTGCACCATATTACCCACAAGGAAAAGCTGAGGCATCAAATAAAACAATCTTGAAGATCCTAAAGAAAATAGTCAATGAAGCTGGAAAAGACTGACATATTCAACTAAATCCTACTCTTTGGGCATACCGAACCAACATTCGCACACCAACGAGGGAAAATCCATATTTCTTAGTCTATGGATCAGAAGCAATATTACTAGTAGAAGTAGAGATACCTTCTTTATGAGTGTCCTTGAAAGGTATTATACCAGAAGAAGAACATCGAGTCTCTAGACTCCAAGGACTTGAGTTGATTCAGGAACGTCACCAAAATGCTACAGATCATTTGAAGGCATATCAACAGAGAATGGCAAGAAGTTATAATCACAAAGTTAAGCCACACTTTTTTTATATTAGAGATCTAGTTCTAATGAAGAATCCAAGGAATCAGCAAGATCGAGAGAAGAAGGGAAAGTTTGAACCAAACTGGTTAGGTCATTTTGTTATAGTTGCAACATATGACTTAGAAGCATACATGTTATCTACACCTGAAGGTGATTGGTTTGATGAGCCCATCAATTCTATCCATCTCAAGAAGTTCTATTCCTGAGATATAAAGTCATGAAAAAATTAGTAAAAAGCATATAAAGCCCTAAAAAAATTAGTCAAAAGCATATAAAGTCTTGAAAAAATCAGTAAAAAATATATAAAGTCCTAAAAAAATCAATAAAAAGCATACAAAGTTTTGAAGAAATTAGTAAAAATCAGAAAAAGCAAAAATATCTAAAAAACATAAAACCGTGAAAATAAATAAAAAAATCAAATTTGAAAAAAATGCAATAAATTTAGATAGTGAAAACATGGTAAATAGGTGCTAGCTAAAAAGTGAGTTCTTCCACCTATGAGATACTTTACACATGTATGCATCCTATTTGCATCTATCTCTTTCATTTATCCTGACCTATCCATTTCATCTTTCACATCTATTACTTCGAACCCTTAGTAAAAAGTATGCAACTTATCAACAGCTATCAGTCTTTGACATACTTAGCGAAGTCCCTGTCTTGGATTTTATCAATCAATCTGCATTGTATCCCACCATGGTTTTGATCCTGATCATTTTTCATTTATTTGTAATAAAGTTTGTTTCTGCTGGGGAAAAAATCCTAAATCCTTTTGCTAAGGTGATCTTTTAAATCTTTGAAAATCCAAAACATGCAGAAAACTTAGAAAAACCAAAAACATCTAGGGTTTTGAAACAAATAACATGCAAAAAGGCAACAAGGATCAAGGCATTTATAACGAACTAAATCATGAAACTCAGAATGCAAGGAATCAACCAGCAAGTAATGAAGGATTATTAATGATTATTCATCAAGTTGATTATATCAGTTAACGACCATGAGAACATGTGTATGACATACAAGATTCAATGTTTATATCTTGAATTTTTGCTAATCATGTACTCTATGTGACTCAAGGATGTCCATGATTAGAGTAGCTATGATGAGGCATGATTATTTTCTTTGTTTATTGTCTATGGTTTTTCTCTTATTAAGGTATGTACTTGTCTAAGGATATGATGAGTAAAAGATCAAGGAGGATGTTCCGAGTCATGCATGAAAAGGGATAATCCTTGTCTGTTTTACAAGAAATACTTAGGTCAGCTTGATTCATTATATCAAGTTTCTTGTATAATCTTGGTATATCAAAATCCATGTAAGCAATACTCAGGTCAGCTTGAATCATTATGCCAAGTTGCTTGTACTTTCTTACAACATTTTAAAAGCTCAATGATGAAATCAATCACTGTTATAAGACATCATATGAAGAATGGAAGTATCATTTTAGTTAGATCATTGTAGATTGGCTCATTATTCATCTGCATTATAAGAATTCATTGTTAGTTGCATTACAAGAATTTCATTTCATTCAGAGATCAATGGTCATAAATAAAGATTAAGTATCTTGGATTAAAAAAAGCAATTTGCATTTAATCATTTTATGGAATCATTAGGTTTGCATATTAATCATTATCATTCGTTTCATTAGTTTGTATTTAATCATAATATTTTGCATTGTATTAGTTTGCATTTCATTGATCATGTGTATTATATCATTATTATTTGCATTGGGTTCATTATAGTTCATTTCATGCATTAAGGTCATTTAATTGTATCCTTGCACTTAGAATCATTTATCATACCATTATAAACATTTTAGTGCAATAATAACATCACATCTATAAATATTACACTATCATCTCATTTATATAAGCATATGAATCATCATATAGGCATTCACCACATCAATTTAATCAAGCATATCATGTAAGTTAGTATTATAAGCATTTATATCCATAAACATCATTTTTCATCCATGATCATCAAATTTTAAATACATTTCACGGATCATTTTCTCATATGCATACATATCAAGAGTATAGAAATTAACGTTCATTTGCATATTGTAATGGTGGGAAAATGGTGAATGATAGATCAAGAAGGATGCTACCATTTCCCTCAAAGAGAGATGATAGTTTCTCTATTGATTACCATTCAAGCACTTTTCACCATGTTACATTAGAAAGAGGAGAGGATAATTCACTAGATTCAATCTCTCCACATGAAGATGGTAGATTGAATTTTGAATGAATTAGGAATGTTGAGTTGATCCCCTCTTCCTTGTTTGAAATGGAAAGGAAATTGATTGAATTATGTAGTGCAAAAGTGACAAAGAATTTATTATAACTTAAGATCAGAATATGGGATGAAGTTGTGCACCTAGATTTGATAGTGATATGTTCGGATGATGGTGGGAATATACATGATTCTCTGAAAAATTTGCGAAACAAAAAGGGTTTTTCTGCCTTTGCAAATGAAGCTAGAATCTAAAAGTATAGTTGTGCACCTGCAACTTACACACATAAAAGAGAGGAAAATGGGTTGGGATTAGGGGTTTGCCTTTAGGTCAAACCCGAGTTTTGGAATTAACCAAGTAATGAAACAAAGTACTTGCAAGTAGATGTAAATGAAAGATTGAATTGTAAATCACATCACGAGAGGTTGTAGTAGCAATGTTGATAGAAATGCTTGTGTGGAATTGAATGTTGAAATCAATCTCCTCTTCAATGGTTGAATCCTTGACTTAAATGCAACACCTAGCTTTGAAGAAAGACTTGAGAATGCTCAATGCTAGAAAAGAATGCTTCAATGCTTGATCACTTATGCAACTTGAATCTCTCCAGCTTGGACCTATCCAAATTATGCAAATGAGAGGATGAATTCCCCCTTAAATACATGTTAGTGGATCTGAATTTCGTCATGGGATGACATTGAGGGAGTTTCTCGCCCGATGAACAACCAACAATGCAACCCTAGGAAGGGTCCTACCCCAAAATAGGGCAGGGATAGTGGTGCCACACCCCTTTACTAGGAGGAAAAGGGTGCCATGCCCCTGTCCAAGGGGGGATAGTAGTGCCACTCCCTTGTCCTACCCCTTTCTCTAGGGCAAAGTGCAGATGGGGTGATGCAGAGGCCAATGAAGAAGCTGTTTACGCAAGTTGAGCAATCTCTGGTCCCCAATCAGGGTAGAGGATTCAAAATCACGTGCATGAGAACCCTAATGTAGTACAAAATTGCTAGGGTTAAAATTTATGACACTACATTTAGCCCCCACTTTAGCGGGAGTATAAGCGTACACCAATATTGTCGGTAAAGTACAAGGAAACAAGATTGAAATACTTTTACCACATCAATGAGGAAAGATGCACCAAGTCCCCAGTGGACTTAGAATCTTATGTCTTTGATTAAAAAATGTAAAAGGGAAGATTGAGAAGGGGAGAACCATGACTGCAACTAGAAAAGTTCCCTTCACTATGAGTCAAGAAAGCAAAGATACTAAATATTACAAAGAAAAAAGTTCACTAAGTAATTCTAAGTATCACAAGAAGGAAAGTATGAGCAGAGTGTATGCCCCCATGTTAAAGTGATCACACACGCCTTATCGGGTGTGACTTCTTTAAGGTAGGATACACCTAAGTAGATAAAAGAGAGGGACCACGTTATCACAAGGATTTAGCCCCCAATTGAGGTATAAACCCATGGATAATGAACACAAAACATGAGGAAGTGTTCCTTTCCTTGGGGTTAGTATGTTGTATGATAACTTATGTATATAATGTATGTATATACATATAATAATCTTCATTCCCCAAAGAAGGACACTACCTTAGAAGAAAGGGAAGAGAGAATGTCTTTTGAGTCAACATGAAAGAGACCAAGAAAAAATCTCAATGCTTTACATCATCCCGAAGTAGACATTAAGGGAACAACATAAGAACAAGGATACATATAGAAGAATGGTCACAAAAGAGAAAGAAATGAGAGAGGGAAAGATGTATAGTGCTAATACTGCTAATCTAGCACGACATTCACCTCCCGATCTTTTTCATCACCATTTGGGGAAGGTGAGAAACATGTTAGAGGAGAGATATCGAGCATAGTAGATGAAGCTATCACAAGATCAAAAAAAGGACTATGCTCATGTTGTAAGTCATTTTGTTTGATTATAGGAGCTAGGATTAGGGTTTGTGAAAAATCATCTGATAAATGTTTGTCCACATCTACAACTTATACACACTATTAGAAGCACTAGGAGTTGTATTGCCATTATGAATAACATTTTCACCCATTTCTTCATCAAAGTTTAGAGAAAGAGGAGCAAGAACACGAATAGGAGTAAAACCATCACATGTTTTATGAAACATATGAATTGGAGATGTAGGTTGAACATCTTTCTTAGGAGAAAAGGGAATCATGTCAATTGTCAGAGTTTGATGAGGAGATTGAGTATTTTGAGGGATAGCTTCACGATCTCAAACATGGCATCTTCGTCGATGTTCTCTCGCACAATGATTTCGTAGAGTCTTGGTGGAAGGTTGAGAAGGAGGGGGAAGACTTGAACAAGTAGGAATGTTTCTCTCCTTGATAGTTGAAGGTTTAGGTTGAGGTATTTCAGGTTGAACAAGAGGAGAAGCAAGCCTCTTCTCTCGATAAGAGGAAGGAGGTGGAACTGCACCATAGAAAGGAGAAATATTAGGTGTAGGAAGGAGACCAGGTCCTTCATGAGGAGGAGGTATAGGTCTAACCTTAGGAATAATATTGTTGTTCTCCTTAAGAGAAGATAAAGTCACATCCATAGGTATAGGTTGACGATCTTCCTTAGGAGGGAGATTAGTTCTATCCGAGAGGGGAAGAACCTCATCTTGAAGAATAATAGGGATGCCAAGTATTGGGGATCTAGGTTGACTTAAGGATAATATCATATCATTCTTCCATTTTTGATAAGATTGAAAAAGAGCATCGCTCCTTGATGGAAGAGATTGAAATTTTTTAGGCCAAAATAGATCAATAGAAACACCAGGGCTTCTTTTGGATGGACGAAATAAGCTATGGTTCATGGTTATGATTTCTTCATTGTGAGGAAATTTAAGATACTTATGGATTGGAGAAGCAATAGCCTTCATGGAAGATATCCAAGGATAGCCCAACTTCACACGAAATTCCTCATAAGAAGGTATGATAACAAAGTCAACACCCATGGATTTAGCATGAACTTCAATAGGAGTGCTATTATAACCAATGGTAGGACAAGAGAAGCTATAAAATAACTTCACAACCACATTAGAAGAATCATATATTGGCTTATGCAATCATAAAGTGAAAAGATATTCTTCAGTTATGACATTAACCATGCAAAAGGGATCAATTAGGGTACCACGTCAAGGGATATCCTTAACCTTTGCAACTATGTATAAAGGGCCATTGAGTTCTCTAATGGTCTCACTAGGGTCAAATATAATACAAGGATCCTTAGTTATATCATGTGTTTCTACCATATTAACTAAGTTTGGAGCCATAGAGGTGAATTCTTCAGAAGAGAGATAATTAGGCACAATCTCAATAACATTAGAGGTATGAGATGGCAAGAGATCAATGAAAATATTAAGATTTTGATTAGGAGGAGATACTAATCTATTCACTTTATCATTCACACCTGCCACAGATATAGTATTATTCTCAATCAAGTCTTGAATCTTATTCTTCAATGCAAAATATTTTTTAATATCATGACCAGATCGACAATGAAATTGGAAAAAGGAATTGTTATCAAAATAAGGAGATGCAAGTTTGGAAGGATGAATTTGTTTTATAGGAGGAAGTTTGGTAACATTTATGTGCAACAACTGAGACATACTACTATGTAAAGATTCATTTAAAGGAGTAAATTGTCTTTCTCTTTGGAAGAATTTTGAAAAAGAACCCACACTTGTTGTAGCATTCACATGGTTGTTGTTGATTGGATGATTGAACGTGATGAAGTTTTTTGTTGGTTTGAACTTTGCAAATGGTTGTTTAACACTCTCCCTCTTATCACTTAGAGCCATAGGAGTGGATTTTTCCATTTGACTCATAACCAGTTGATAACTGTGGAGTGTTACGCACAATTGTAGAAATAAAGTAAACTCAGACAAAAGAATCTTTTCCCTAATATATTTTTGCAAATTAGAAATGAAAATTATTTGAATATCATTATCATGTACATGAAAAGAAATTTGAGCACACAAATGCTTATATCTACCAATGAAATCAGTCACTTTTTTTTTAACACCTTGTTTACAATGCATTAAATCAGTCAAAGTGATTTTAGGACCAATGTTGTTTTGAAATTGTTGGATGAAAGCAATACGATTGTAAGGGCTTATCTCTTAGTGTTCTTGTAAACAATTTTGCAAGAAATCGTTGATCATAAGAAAAATTGGTACACAAGGTTTGAAATGTTTCGACATGCTTAAGAGGATCACCTTTTCCATTATAGAGTTCCAATTGAGGGATCTCAACATGTTTAGGTGGCACGACTTTAACAATATCAAGAGAAAGTGGGATCGCAACATCAAAGATAGGCACACTAAACTTGGATTGACTCATGGAAGCAATTTTTTGTTGTAGAGAAGACATAGTTTGAGAAAGATTGTTAATTGTCATTTCGGTAGAATAATTGATGTTAGACATAGGTGATTGAGAAGGTGGTGTAATGTTATTGAAAGAAGGCATGGACCAAGAATAAGGTGGTGGGACATTACGATAAGTAGGCATTGATGATGATTGGGTAGGAAAAGGAACACTTAAAGGAGGAATAAAATTGTTGAAGGAATTGCCCCTTTGTGTCACACTAATTGGTTGAGGAATAATAGGAATATTCATGGAAGGCATAGGTAAAGATGGAGGATTAAATGAAGAAGAGGGATTGCCCTGATGACCACTTGTTGTAGCCTAATGACATTTTGAGTTGAAGTAGCCATGATGTTAGATGTGAAAGTAGGAATACTAGTCATAGGAGTAGTCAAAGGAATAGAAGAATTGACTTGTGTTGAAGGTTGTGAGTAACCTAGGGTTTTGGCATAACTCTTGATAGGCGTGACATTAGAATCAACAATATGTGAAATGTCACGTAATATATCAATTCCATTCTTATCACTTTGAACCATGCACTTAAGACCTTCAATTAACAGAAGAGCTTCACTATTAGGGTATTATTGGGACATCCATTGTTGGAAGCTATCAAATTGATTGTCCAATATAGAAATTTGATCTAAAGAAACCCTATTTCAAGCTTCTTCTTTGTCATGGGATCCATCACTGGGGTACATAGGCACATGGTTAGGATGGGAAGAATTAGCATGATCCTCATTAAAGAAAACACCCAAATTATGCTCCATCTCCTCAGTAATTAAACCTTGGGAAACCTTAATTCTAATGCTTCATCTAACGGGGATAGGATAGGTAGGAATAATAGTGGTAAAGCTCATGCACTAGAGGGAAAATTTGAATTTTGAATTGTGGAACAAAGATTACAAAATTGATTAATGCAAAATTTAAGAAAATAATGTTTACACAATTTAAACTTTGTTGGGGGAAGATGATGACACAATTTCCAAAAATGAAAGGAAATTGGAATTTTAAAATTAGGGCCAAGGGAGTACCACTTAGTTTTAAAATCAAAATTTTAAAAATCAGGGCAGATTATAATTAACCTCTTAATTTTAAAAAATTTCTTGAAATTTGAAATGTTGAATTTTGAAAGTATTTCCGACTCTAGAGGGATCAAAAATTGATAAAATCAACCAATCTTCCAGATTTAGGCTAGTAAATACAATCATAATAGTCTCCCCAAATTTCGGGAAAAAAGTCAAGGACCATGGTGGGAATGCACATGGTCCGACCAAATTTTTTCAAAATTTTTCAGGGATGGATATTATGATGATTTTAAAGCTAACCCCAAAAAATTGGTGAATTTTATGATCTCTAGATGTGCAAAATGAAGGCACAAATGTGAAAATAGGATCTTAATAGGGGTTTTACAAAAAAGGAGGAATTGAATTGCAATTTTGAAAAGGGTCAAACCTAATGGATAGGGACACCTTGGAAAATGTTTAGAAATCTAAATGTAAATGAAATTGATTTGAAATTCACACAAAATCCAATTAATTTAAAAAGTTAGGGTTTGATGACCTAACCACTTAATTTTGAAATTTGAATTTTGGGAAAAGCGGGGTAAATTGAAATTTTGAATTGTAGGATTGAAGACAAATTTGAGAACAATCATAAATCTAAAAATTAAATGGAAATCCTATTTTTGCACATGTTCAAGATGATTTTCAAAAATTAGGGTTTTCACAAGTAACCTCTTAATTTGGTATATTTTATTTGCAAATTGAACAAGACAAAGAGGAAATTGAAATTGACAAACAAAGCAATTTTCAGATCTAAGATAACCACAAGCAATTTTTACAAATCACAAGTTCAATTTTAAATTTTAAAACTAGGGTTTTTAATGATTTAACCACTAAGTTTGTAGAAAGTTGAAACTTGTAAATGAAAAATATGCAATTTTGTTTCAAGGAAAGCATGCAAGATGTTGGGTTCACCAAAATGTAATGGTGGAAAAAGGAGAGGATAATTCACTAGATTCAATCTCTCTACATGAAGATGATAGATTGAATTCTAAATGAATTAGGAATGTTAAGTTGATCCCCTCTTCCTTGTTTGAAATGTAAAGGAAATTGATTGAATTATGTAGTGCAAAATAATTGATTATAACTTGAGATTGGAATATGGGATGAAGCTGTGCACTTGGATTTGGTAGTGATATGTCGAGAGGAAGTTGCCTTGTGAATTTGAGGAAAAGTTTCCTGGATTGTGGCGGTAATGTACACAGTCCTTCGAAAAATCCATGAAATAAAAAGGGTTCTTCCGCCTCTGCAAATGAAGCCTGAATCTGAAAGTACAGTTGTGCACCTACAACTAAAATAGAAAAGAGAGGAGAATGGGATGGGATTGGGGGTTTTCCTTTAGGTCAAACCCCAGTTTTGGAATTTAACCGAGTAATGAAATAAAGTAATTGCAAGTAGTTGTAAATGAAAGACTGAATTGTAAATCACCTCAAGAGAGGTTTTATTAGCAATGTTGATAGAAATGATAGTGTGGAATTGAATGTTGAAATCAATCTCCTCTTCAATTGTTGAATCCTTGACTTGAATGCAATACCTAGCCTTGAAGGAAGACTAGAGAATTCTCAATGCTGGAAAAGAATGCTTGAATGCTTGATCACTTATGCAACTTGAATATCTCCAGCTTGGACCTATCCAACTTATGCAAATGAGAGGACAAATGCCCCCTTAAATACATGTTAGTGGATCAGAATTTCCTCACAGGCCAACATCGGGGGATTTTCTTTCCCGATGCATAATGAACAATGCAACCCTATGAAGGGTCCTGCCGCAAAATGGATCATGGAAAAGGGTGGCATGCCCCTGCCCTCAGAGAACATGGGTGCCACACCCCTTTCCAAGGGGGAAAGTGGCACCGCGCCACTTTCCTACCCCTTTCTCTAGGGAAAAGTGTGGACGGGATGATGCATAGGCCAAGGAAGAAGTGATTTCCACAAGCTGAGCAATCTTCGGTCTCCGATTAGGCTAGAGGATTCGAACTCGCATGCGTGAGGACTCAAATGTAGTTGAAAATTGCCAGGGTCATAATTTTATGATAGTACACATATGTCATCATTAGAAACATTCTCATATAGATAATTGCATTTAAGTAAAACATTGTAAAATCATTTAAATTTGCATCCATGATCATCAAAATCAAAAAATCAAATGCATTTTCATTTCATAATCATTGCATCATATAAATCATCGCATCATCAAGGCATGTAGACCATCATCAAAACAAAGGAAAGAAAAGATCATCATAACATCACCCCTTTAATTACTGCATATATCAAGACATAAATCATCATCATATAGAGTAGCATGCATAATAAATCATGAATAATTAACATCATATAGAGTCCATGTTTGCATATCATCATAAAATAATAAAAAGTACAAGTATACAATGATATCAAATCAATAATAAAATATAATGTCTCATCAATATAAATCAAGTCTACAAATCAAGGTTGTCCTGTACCACTACCACCTGACTATGTCCATCTATGTGGCTATGGACGAGATGATCCCCCAGATGGTTGTATACCTTGATCTCTACTCCTTTGAGGAGGTCCCATGACCCCACAAGTGTTGGTCACCATCCTCATTATAGTCGCATAACTACCTACTCTCTAGCTCTTTGAAACTAAATACTCATATAGTTGTCACCAGTGTGCTATCTCCTTCCCAGCCCGAACTAATCCCCTGCCGGTATCAGCTGAGAGAGTGCCAAATCCCAACCTATTAAATATGATCAAGGCCTGTGTATCATGTTGTCTCCTAGCGAACTTGTCTCTCTTGGTCATAAGCGTCAGCTACTATGCCTTGAGCTGATCTATCTGTGATCTAAGATCATCTGTGCTCTCGTACTGTGGCACATCCTGCTGAGCAACATCATGTATAGGTGTATCATGTATTCCCTCATTTTCACTTGTATCTTCGCATGCCTCAAGGATTAACTTTCAACCACCGAAGGCCGACAAAGAGGAATAACAAACCCCGAAGACAAGAAGTGTATAGGAGATTGGGGAACCCACACATAGGACTACCATAGGAGGTGGGGATAGGGGTGCCACACCATTTTCCTAGGGAGAAAAGTGCCCCTATCCTAAGGGGGAGAGGGGAGCCTCACCCCTATCCTGCCCTATTTCGATGTCTGGACAGGGTCTAGAGGAAATGCAAGACATGAAGGAGGAAGGGAGAAAGGTTGGAAATATAGACATAGGTCCCGGTTAAGGAAGGGGATGTCATTGCCAAGGTGAGGACCCCAAATGTGGTTAAAATTGTAGGGGTCACAATTTTATAACACTACATTTAGCCCCCACTTTAGCGAGAGTATGGCTTACGCCACTACTACTGGTAAAGTAGAAGAAAAGAGAGATGAAGATGGGAGATATAGAGCTAAACCACAAGGAGTCTAAGACATCACTAATATTGAGGAGAAAAATGCCCCCAATCTTAGGGTCTTAACTCATGCCAACATATGCAAGAGCACACAAAACAAAAAGGCACAAGACACAAAAAACAAACACAAAGCGCAAAAAGAAACATGAAAAGAACAAGACACAAGACAAAAAACTAACTAGTTGAAGAGATCTCGAGTTGAGATGTCTCAACAATTAATCAGGACACAAAGACCAATGAAATCACATAAACATGAATGATGACAAAAAAGAGAAAAGATGACATCATCCATGAACTATCAATAGTAAAACTATAAGTTCATTAGAGGAAGAAGAGAGAGAACATGAATACACACTTTGGTGATCCATGAGAAGAAAATCAAAGAAGAAAGAAACCATGGAATTCTCACCCCTGAAACTTGCCAAGGTGATCCACGTAAAGAGAGAGAGAGTGAGAACTCCGTTAGTTACACTGAACCTCATGTGCATGTGTGCTAGTGAGGTTCAAAGCATCTCATAGGAGTCTATGCTTGAGTACACTACAACCTGTATAGAATGTATAGTACAAGTGTTAAGAAAGGTGCGATATGTCTCTCTAAGAGACCATGATCTGGTTTCGAGAATAATCACCCCACATAAAACAAAAGTGGCGTCATCTCGCTGTAAGAGACCATGCTCTAGTTCCGAGAATGGCCCACTATACAGGAGAAAAGTGATGACATTTTCTCTAAGAGGTTTTCCCCTAGTTCCAAGAATGTCTCATTGTACAAGACAAAAAGAAGTGAAGACATCTTTCTCTAAGAGACCGTGCTCTGGTTCCAAGAATGACCCACTGTACAAAAAGTGACTACATCTTGCTCTAAGAGGTTTCCCTCTAGTTCCAAGAATGTCCCACTGTTCAATGCATGTGAGATGTATGGTACAAAGGAGAAGTGTGGGTGCCCCCCCCTTAATATGTCAACATAGGCTGATGTTGATATCTTAAGGAAAGTAGAACAAGGATACCTACCTTCGTCACAAAGAAGATATCCCCTATGCAACAATATTGATAAGTTGAGACTTTGTCATGTTTTTATCATCAAAACTCTTAGGTTTTTGACATCTTTTGGTTTGCATAATAGTAGTGGATTATTGTAAGTTGACTATATTTATTCCATGTGTTAAACTAAAACTTATGAAATCATGTTTGAACTTTGCCAGTCTATTCCTGCAGCCATGCCATTGATTCCTGTAGCCAAGTGATTTGTTCCTATTGCTATGCAGATTATTTAGGGTAATATCATATGTGAATTAGTGAATGTATTAATTAAATAAAATACGTATACATGTCCTTGTATGTTGTTTTTGTTGTAGTGTAGATAATAAATGATGCCGCAGTGGATATTTTCCTTTCGCGCTTGAAGAAGGAAGAATCACGTAAGAAATAACTGTAGATCAAATTGAAGAGGATTCGAGCAAGCGTAAGGTATGACATGAGCGGAGAAGCCACACAGAACTACAAAAGTTTAACTCTAGTGGGCATTGAATTAGCAAAATATCGCTACGATATGCAAAGATTGTGGTTCAGTTTAGATCCACGTTTCCTGTAGCCAAGCTCTAGTTATCTTCTTCATCAGTCAATCATCTGCCTCTTCTTCCAGGCATGATTTGAGTTGTCCATTGTAGTTGATTTTTTCTTTATAATAAGCTCTTCCTTTTTTCTTAGAGGTTAGAAAAAATAGAAAGGAATAAAGCATAGAATTTTAATAAGCATTCTAGAGTTTTTCTTTTAGAACATGTAATCATTTTCAGGAAGCAATGAATTAAAGATATGTTGTTCTGATCTACTAAAAGTATTTTTCTGGAAGCTTAATATTACTCATCCAAGGGGGGCCACTTGGTGAGTGATCCTGTGTTTATGCTCATTGAAATTAGTTCTTCTATAGTTGCAGTAGAAGTTCATGCCTTGACTATTCCTGCAGCCACTGGAAATAGGTCCACTGACTGTTCCTGTAGCAAAGCTAGAACATAGTGATTTCTATTATTTATAATAGATCATTCCAACATTTTTTTAATAAGTTTTCCTGTAGCCTTCTATGATTTCCATTCTTGACTTTCTTTTCCACATAATGTTAGTTACTATAGCAATGTAAAATAGCCATTGAAGGAGCTTAGTGCATATATAGTGAAAACCCATTTCAAGTTTTACGTCCCTGGGTTGATAACTAAATGAACACTAGCCTTGAAAATGGTAACTTTACCAGATGAATGTTCAAACTTTGGGTTGAGATTTCAATTAGAGTTATTATTATTATAGTTGGAGTAGACATTTTTGGCACCATTGCTGGTGATGGTGTCAAACTAAGAACATTTCATGGTTATTATTGTTTCTAGTTAATTGTTTTTGAGATTCCTAATTGTTTGAAAATTTTATGAATCTGCATGCATAGCAGAAGAAGAGACCCCAGAGGTAGATTTCTTCCCACTCATCCTAATCATGCAGAAGATAATTTCCCATATATAAATCTTTTTGCTGAACTTTACCAAGCCCCATGGAATTTGAATCACCCTGAATTTGAATTTTCGGAAGGTAGTCTTGAGTTCCTTTTTTGTCTTCAAGAAGAAGAATTTCCTATAGTAACAACCCCCACAAGTCTAATTCAAGGGAACCCTCCTCCTGGTGGGAATAATCCACCACCACCACCAGGTCCAACGTTTGAGTTTCCCATCTCTGATCAGCATGATAATGCTAATCTCAAGAACATTCCAGTATCTTCACTCCCTAAATTCTATGGATTGGTGACAAAGGATCTAGATACATTTCTGTTTGAGTTTGATGTTCTCTGTAGGAGTTTTGACTATTACTATAGATGCCCATAGACTTAAAAATTTTCCTGCCACTTTGAAGGATTCATCCTTGAGATGGTTTATGAGCTTGGGTAGTAGCACAATCAATACATTGGATGAGATGAAATGGTTGTTTCTTGCAAAATACAAAGATTATTGTACAGGTACTGATCGTCATGGGGATTATATCTTTAGAATGACACAAACTGAAGATGAGAGTCTTGAAGATTACTTGGAAAGGTTTCTGTTTAGTGTCAAAAAGTCCAACCATAGCACTGGGTGAACTCACAAATCTGGTTCCCACTTTTTCCAATGAAAGAAAATGGTGAAAGTGGATAATTTCGTTTAGGGGGGTTTTGAGCGAAGTGGGGGTGTTTGAACGGACTACCCTTTGGGGTTCGGGCGAAGCCCCCACTTCGCTCGAACCTACTCTTTCGAGCAAAGCACCTTTAATGCTTGATTATGTCATTTTTCAATTATATTGGGGGGGTTCGATCGAACCCCCCTTCATTCGAACCCCCCTAAAAATGGGAGGTTCGCTCGAACCCCCTTTTGTTCGAACCTGTTTTTTAACACTTCTCTAGAGCTTTCAACATTTTTTTGCAGATTTTTGGTTTTCAAACCTCTCGTTGAAGGCTCAAATGGAATGATCTTGACAGCCCAGAATGTAGTATTGTAGTCCTCAAAGCAAGATTTCCAATGAATATAATATTATTACAAATTGAGTTTATCATGAACTTGTTTTTTTAATTTTACTAAACATAGGTTTTTCACCAAACATGAACTTCTCTGTTCAATGCATTCGGAAAAAAAGATAACTAATTCAAATTTTTTTTGAAAAATATCTAAGCCCTAGGTATTGATGTCTTCTTTCTAACAAAAAAAAATATTGAATTTTGATATATATAGAACAAGTTATGTGTTCAAATTTAAACCTATGTCGGAATTATGACTAGTCGGACTTCAAAACTTAATAAAATGAAAGATATTGAACATATCACTATCAAACCAACTGCAAGCCTTGGATATTGATGTTACAAACCAAAATAGTTGAGTTTTTATCATTTATAGAAAAAAGTTATGCATTTCAAGAGGCACATCACTCTTAAAAAATGTAGTTTGTTCTAAAAAACTACTTTTCGAGGAAGATGGAAATTTTTTAAAAAAATCCTTCAATAAAATTTGAAAAAAAAAATATAGAATCTAGAGACAAAATGCTACAAATCACTAATTTACATCATCTTCAAATTATTTATAGTTTAAAAGTTATAGTTGTCGAAAGTTGAAGATTATTTTAAAAGTGTTCATCTAAGTGTCAAAAATAGCAAAAAAGTGGGAACCATTATTGTGAGTTCAACCCACTCTCAATGAAGATTCCCTCAAATTGATATTTTTGAGGGGAATTAGTGATGAATGCACTAATTCCTTAGATCTTATGGGAGGAGGTGACATTACACAATCCACTTGGGCTGAAATAGGACAAATTTGCAAGAAGTATTCCAAATCTATTTCTAAGAAGAATAGGAGATTTAAAACAGGGGCACCATTATCAACATCTAGAACTGGAGTTTCTAGATTGGAACTTAGTCATTTGTTAAAGGACTTCAAGGAGGACATTATAAACAATATGGCTACCCAGTTGGATACACTGGCAGCTAAGAGGAAGCATGAGGAAGCTAATGCATTCCTTGCAGAATTCTGTCCTCATTGTAAACAGCGAAAGAAAGATTGTAGATGTAAGATGGTTGCAAACATGGAGGTACCTGACTTCAAGCCAATTCAAGGTGAGGATGAGCAAGTCTTCTATGTTTCTCAAAGAAGACCAAATTTTAAAAGACAAGGTATGCCACCCGATCCACTTTCTTTTTCTGGCTATAGTGGAAATTCTTATGCACCAAATAACCAATGGAAACCATAGTATTCTCAAAATCTTGGTAACTATCAAAATTGGTATGGTTCACAAGGCCAAGGGTAGCATTTTTCTAATCAAATGCCATAGTGGCAGTAGGCACAGGGGAAATGGTACCCACCTTAGGGCCAGGGACACTAGTTTCAAGGGAATTGGCAACCTACTTCTCAATGTGGGGGAAACCAATCACAGCCAACCCAATCTTCTGGTTATTAGCCTTCTGTTCAGCAGCCACAACCTCTTGCTTTAATGCCTCCTCCCGCAGCTACTGCTGCACCACCTAAACCAACACAATTGCATACTCAATCATTTCCAAATCCAAATATCAAGTCTTAGCAACAACAACAAGCTTATTCAGTTGATGTTAATCAGTACCCAGCCTATTCTTTATCACTAGATGACATTTACCTCCCCTCTCATCTAGTTATCATTGAGGTACAGAAGGAGCATGAAATTTCTAATCCAACAGATACAAACTCCATAATCAAATATTGCCACCATTTCCCCATAGATTGCAAGAAAAAGAAGTCCCCACTGAACAACAACAAAAATTTGATATTATTGATCAACTGAAGCATATTTGTGTTACAATTCCATTGTTGCAAGAAATAAAGGATGTTCCCATTTATGGTAAGGCACTGAGAGAAGCATGTCTTAAAAAACCTAGTAGGAAGAAGAAGGATCCACAAATAGTGCATGTTATGGGTCAACTAGCTGATATTATGCTAGGTAAGATTGCCATTCCAAAGTATTTTGATCCAGGTAGTCCTTTTGTGAGTATAGTCAGTAATGGTAGTTAAGTAAAAATTGTTTTGATTGATCTAGGGGTAGCCATTAATGTAATGACAAGGGAAGTAATGAATTATCTTGAGATCAATAGTTTAAGGTCTACACCCACAATTCTATAGCTTGCTGATGGCTCTATAGTGAGACCTGATGGTATCATAGAGGATGTAGTAGTTATTCTAGATTCCTAGGAATATCTTATAGACTTTATGATTTTATCTCCAAAGGCAACATTGGGAGGATATCCAGTCATTTTGGGTAGACCTTGGCTTGCCATAGCTGATGCATATATTGGGTGTAGATTAGGGGATATGACTATTTCAGATGGGAGTTCTACAAAAACATTGGCCTTGTATTCTCCATCACAACCCCAACTTGAACAACAAAAAGCTGTTTGGCCTATCTTGTTGGGAAAAATGGTGTCTCAACCTTGCATTTATGCGAGGTTACTATTTATAGTAAGTTTTCATTTGAGCACAAAATGGTGCGAAACTCTCCCTGAAGCTTCTGGTTGGCTAGATAAGCATTCCGGTAAAGTTGTGTCGCAAGGTCACAACTAGTTTTGAAGATATTAAAGTTTTCGTCTTGGAGGGGTGCAATAAAATGTTTAAACTTAATTTTGGGGGCTTTAGAGGCTCCGAAATGCCCTGAAAAGTGGCCATAATCGGTACAGCGGGTTACGAGGTGATAGAGCACTTCACGAGCTTTCCGGCGCTTCAAACGGTTCGTCAATCGGACACCCGGTTCTCAAGTTATGGCCTCCGGAAGTTTGTACTCCTGAAATAGGAAAAATAATCTGTATCGGATACATAAATGAGCTATAAAAGGGAGTGACACATGTTGATGTGTGCTTTAACATGTCATAGGGCATCTAGAAGGGAGATAAGGTCGGCTACACCTTATTGGGTGGTTTTAGCCAATGGTTTTGTAATACCGTTTGACGGTTTCTTGTATTGTATCTCCTATTTATGAGGTGTGTGAGATAGAGGTTGGGTGTAAGAGTCCTATGGCTATTGAGTTGCCTTTGAATCTTTGATTAGTGGTACTCCTGCGAAGAGCTTGCTCTGCAAGTATGTTGTAATCTGTTTTTGATTGCTGAATAAAATATTGAGCTGCTTTTGGAGGGTGGGGTTTTTCTCTCGAAAGGGTTTTCCCCACGTAAATCAATGTGTTGTGGTATGAATGCTATTATATCTATTTTTATTTTCTGTAACTGTTGTAATGATCTGAAAAAGTTTTGCCTTACCCTCCTCTCAAGGTTAGTGTAGGAAGTTGTTTCCGCTACTTAACTTCCTTACAAGTGGTATCAGAGCCTGATCACCTTTGGTTTCAATTGTGGGCGGTTGGGTTTTTTTTGAACTAATCCAGATTTGAGTGGGAGCTTGTGCAGAAGACACTTTTTGATCTTGTTGCAGGAATATTCAAATGGCGAGTTCGTCAGGGAGAATAGAGGTGGAGAAATTTAATGGAAGTAATTTTGAGATGTGGAAGCTGAAGATGGAAGATCTGCTAATAGATCGAGATCTTTGGGATCCTGTTGATGCGAATGTCCAAAGGCCCTCAGATCCTACTGTGGCAGCTCAGTATGATGTTATGGACCGAAAAGCCAAGGGTCTAATTAGACTGTGCCTGGCAGACTCTGTTCTAATCAATGTTCATGAAGAAAACTCTGCAAAGAAGCTATGGACTAAGCTTGGTGAGATGTATCAAGTGAAATCTTTATTAAATCAAATTTTCTTAAGAAAGAAATTGTATTCCTTGAAGATGGAAGAGGGTGGATGAATTGCAGACCACCTGGAAGCATTCAATATGTTGGTGGCTCAATTAGTATCCGTTGGTGTTAAGATGGACGAGGAGGAGAAATGTCAGATCTTGCTTTGCTCTTTGCCTGATTCATGGGATTCTCTTGTTATGGCTATCGGTAGTACTTCTGTTGTTTTGAAATCTGAAGATGTGGTGGGTGCCCTACTCGGTGAAGAGATGCGAAGGAAGGTATCCATCAGTTCAAAGGAATCCCTAACCGTTCGTGGAAGACCTAAGGAGAAAGGCAAGAAGAATGAGAAGCGCGACAAGTCCAAATCCAAAGGGAGATCGAAATCTCCTGGAAAGTCCAAAGTCATTTGCTGGAATTGCGGTAAACTAGGTCACATCCGTAAGGACTGCAAAGAAGAAAAGAAGAAGAAGAAAAAGAAAAAGTTCGATTCTGATTCTGAGTCCGACAAGGAAGATGGTGATGCATTTATTGCGGCTTTGGTGACTCATGCAGGTAATGATGCCTAGCTAATTGACTCAGGTGCATCTTTTCATATGACTTCCAATAGAAATTGGTTTTCTGAATATGAAGGATTTAATGGAGGTAAGGTGTACTTGGGTGATGATTCACCTCTAGACATTGTTGGTCGAGGTAAAGTTATAATCAGGTTTTCTGATGGTAGAATAAAAAGGATTAATGGTGTGCTGCATATCCCTGGATTAAAATGAAACCTGTTATCTGTGAGCAAACTGATAGATGCGGGTGTGTAGGTAGTCTTTTCTGAAACAGGATGTAAGATGATTAAGGGTGCTATGGTAGTTGCTAGAGGTGTCAGGTTTGGCACTTTGTATAAGCTTGAAGCATACACTGTTGAGTGTAATAGCACTTCTGTAAAAAGTAAATCTGCGGATACTTCACTGGAAGATTTGAAGGTTTCACCTTCAGCAGATGGAAATGGTTTTTGGGTACCTAAGGGTGCTCTTTCATCTGAAGCAAAGTTACCTACAGAGAAGACTATGTTATGGCACTAGAGACTTGGCCACATTGGAGAAAAGGGTCTAAGGACCTTGAAAAATAAAAATCTTGTTGAAGGTTTGAATGATTGTAATCTTGACTTTGATTTCTGTGAGCATTGCATTTATGGAAAACAAAACCGCGTTCAGTTTTACTCGAGTTCTCATAAAACTTGTGGTGTTTTGGATCTTATCCATTCTGATGTGTTTGGTCCAGTAGATGTCTCTTCGATTGGAAAATCCACATATTATGTTTCATTTATTGATGATTTTAGTAGGACATGGGTATATTTTCTAAAGAGTAAATCTGAAGTTTTTAGTCGTTTTAAAGAATTTAAAGCAATGGTTGAGTTGCAGACTGGAAAGAAAATAAAATGTTTGAGAACTGATAATGGCGGTGAGTTTTGCTCTAATGAATTTGATAGATTCTGTAAAGATTGTGGAATTAACAGGCAGAAGACAACTCCGTATTCTCCACAGCAGAATGGAGTTGCAGAAAGAATGAACAAGACACTGATGGAGAAGGCTAGGAGTATGTTGAGTGGTGCTGGTCTCGAACAAAAGTTTTGGGCTGAAGCTGTTGCCACTGCTTGCTACCTGATTAATAGGTCTCCTACATCAGCTCTTGTTGATAAAATGCCTATGGAAGCATGGTCAGGTCACAAGCCTTCATTGAGACATCTTAGAGTTTTTGGTTGCGAGGCATATGCACATGTGCCAAAGGAGAAGCGAACAAAGTTGGAGAACAAAGCTGTGAAATGTATCTTCATCGGGTATAGTTATGGTGTGAAAGGATACAAGCTTTGGGACCCTGTTGCACAAAAGGTAATTCACAGTAGAAGTGTTATTTTTAGAGAAATTAAGTCTCCTTCTGTTACATTGCAGCCAGAACAGACTAAAAAAGAAGATGTGATTCAACTTCCTTCTACACCTGAAAGAGTTGAATCGAGACCCCTAGATAGGCAAGAATTTGAGGAGAGCTCGTCTAGCTCTGAATCTTCAGAAGAGGAGGAAGAATCTCCAACTCAGCTTGTTCGAAGGTCTACAAGACATAGACAACCACCTGAAAGGTATTCACCTAATGATTGGAGATGTATTTTTGCTCTGAATACAAGTGTGGATGAACCAAAATCTGTAGAAGAGGCATTAGGTATGAATGATGCAGAATCCTGGAAGATTGCTATGGAGGAAGAAATGGTAGCTTTGAAAAAGAATGATACATGGGATCTTGTACCATTGCCTGAAGGATGAAAACTTGTTGGTTGTAAATGGGTGTTCAATAAAAAGATTGGTTCAGATGGAAGCATTGAGAAGTATAAAGCAAGGTTGGTTGCAAAAGGCTACTCTCAGGTTGAGGGTGTTGATTACGGTGAGATATTTTCTCCTGTTGCAAAAATGACGTCCATTAGATTTTTGCTTTCTATTGCTACTGCTTATGATTTAGAGGTTGAGCAAATGGATGTGAAAACTGCTTTCCTTCATGGTGATTTGGAGGAAGATATTTATATGACACAACCAGAGCACTATGTGGTGAAAGAAAAAAGTAATTTGGTTTGTAAATTGAAGAAATCTTTGTATGGCCTCAAACAAAGTCCTAGGATGTGGTACCAGAAATTTGATACATATGTGTTGAGTTTGGGATTTGAACGTTCTAAATCAGATCACTGTGTTTATTATAAATCTGATGGTGATCATTTCTTATTCATTGCATTGTATGTTGATGATATGTTATTCATTGGTAAAGGAAAGGTATGATTTCAGAACTGAAGTCTTAGCTCGCTGCTAAATTTGAAATGAAAGATCTTGGTGCAGCAAAGCACATTCTTGGGATGGAAATTAGAAGAGATAGGGTGAACAGAAAGCTATGGCTAGGCCAGAGTAAGTATGTGAATTCAGTGTTACAGAGGTTCAACATGCAGAATTGTAGACCATTGAGTGTTCCTTTTACAGTTGGAATGAAACTATCTGTTTCAGATTGTCCTACATCCCCATTGGAGATGGAAGACATGAGCAGAGTGCCTTACCAGAGTGCGGTTGGAAGCTTGATGTATGCTATGGTCTGTACTAGACCAGACATTGCCCAAGTAGTGGGAGTACTTTCTAGATATATGTCTAATCCTGGTAGAGTTCATTGGGATGCAGTCAAAAGAGTCTTCAGATATTTGAAGGGTACTTCAGAGTATTCTTTGTGTTATCATGGTAATTTGGTTGGAGACATGACTTCCCTTGATATCCATGGTTATGTGGATTCAGATTGGGCAGGTGATATTGATAGCAGAAGATCCACCAGTGCTTATGTGTTTACTTTGTTTGGTGGTGCAATTAGTTGGATGAGTAAGCGACAGGCTGTGGTTGCTTTATCCACTACTGAAGCAAAGTATATGGCAGCTACTCATGCTTGTAAAGAGGCCATTTGGCTTAAGAGACTGTGTTCAGATATTGGAATAAAACAAGGTACAGTGACAGTTTACTGTGATAGTCAGAGTGCAATTAGCCTAGCTAAGAACCCGACATTTCATGCCCGGACCAAACATATTGATGTTCAGTATCATTTTGTTAGAGATATGGTCGAAGATGGTAGGGTGAAGCTGGTTAAGGTGGAAACTTTGATGAATGTTGCAGATGCTTTAACTAAGGCTGTGAGCACAGAGAAGTTCAGATGGTGTTCAGAGTCTATGGGCCTTATGGCCCCTAGCAATTGATTCATTGTGTTGACATTCCCTTCCGCTCCTGCAAGGTGTTCGACAAGTGGGAGATTTGTTGGGAAAAATGGTGTCTCAACCTTGCATTTATGCGAGGTTACTATTTATAGTAAGCTTTCATTTGAGCATGAAATGGTGCGAAACTCTCCCTGAAGCTTTTGGTTGGCTAGATAAGCATTCCGGTAAAGTTGCGTCGCAAGGTCACAGCTAGTTTTGAAGATATTAAAGTTTTCGTCTTGGAGGGGTGCAATAAAATGTTTAAACTTAATTTTGGGGGCTTTAGAGGCTTTGAAATGCCCTGAAAAGTGGCCATAACCAGCACAGCGGGTTACAAGGTGATAGAGCACTTCGCGAGCTTTCCGGCGCTTCAAACGGTTCGTCAATCGGACACCCGGTTCTCAAGTTATGGCCTCCGGAAGTTTGTACTCCTGAAATAGGAAAAATAATCTATATCGGATACATAAATGAGCTGTAAAAGGGAGTGACACATGTTGATGTGTGCTTTAACATGTCATAGAGCATCTAGAAGGGAGATAAGGTTGGCTACACCTTATTGGGTGGTTTTAGCCAATGGTTTTGTAATACCGTTTGACGGTTTCTTGTATTGTATCTCCTATTTATGAGGTGTGTGAGATAGAGGTTGGGTGTAAGAGTCCTATGGCTATTGAGTTGCCTCTGAATCTCTGATTAGTGGTACTCCTGGAAAGAGCTTGCTCTGCAAGTATGTTGTAATCTGTTTTTGATTGCTGAATAAAATATTGAGCTACTTTTGGAGGGTGGGGTTTTTCTCCCGAAAGGGTTTTCCCCACATAAATCAATGTGTTGTGGTATGAATGCTATTATATCTATTTCTATTTTCTGTAACTGTTGTAATGATCTGAAAAAGTTTTGCATTACCCTCCTCTCAAGGTTAGTGTAGGAAGTTGTTTCCGCTACTTAACTTCCTTACATATCTTAGGAGAAGAATCTGAAGAAATTGACTATATTAATCATCTTATGATGAATAATCGAGGACCATTCATGCAGTTATATGATGAGGAATTAATTCTTTATAAAATCATGATAAATAAATTTACAAATGAGAAAAAATTGCAGGAATTGGTTCTAAATATTGTAGGTTTGAACTTTCCTACAGCCACTGATATATTGCATACTCTGTTGCCACAGGAATTATCTTTTTCTCACTTTTCTGATATAAACCAGATTGATCTTACTATTAGGATAGAGGTGGAATGGAATAAATATTTGAATATTAATAGAGATCTATCAGATACTCAAAAAGAGGGCCTTGTGGACTTGCTGAAACTTCATAAAACTGCTATTGCATGGGATTGATCCAACAGTTTGTACCCATTGTATTTATATAAAGGATGAGTGTTGCCCACTCAGACAACCTCAAAGAAGAGTGAATCTTGCCTTGAAGGAGATACTTAAAGAAGAATTACAGAAATTGTTGAAAGATGGGTTTATCTATCCTATCTCTAACATTCAATGGGTATCACCTCTAGTGATAGTCCCTAAAAAAGGAGGAAAATGGAGGGTATGTGTTGATTATAGAGCTCTAAACTTAGCAACCAGAAAAGATCATTTTCCATTGCCATTTGTGGATCAGGTATTGGATTCTCTAGCTGGTAAGAGATATTTTTTATTCCTTTATGGATTTAGTGGCTGCAATCAGATCTAGATAGCCCTCGAGGATCAAGAGAAGACAACATTTACTTGCCCATGGGGCACGTATGCATATTCTGTTCTTTCTTTTGGGTTGTGTAATGCTCCAGACACTTTTCAAAGAGCAGTGTGAAGAGGAAAAAATAGATTTGAAAGGTAAACTGATCAAAACATAACAAAATAAACATGCAGAATGCTAAAATATCATTAAAAGACCATTTCACCTTGCTATTTTACCTTTTCCTTCAGATTGAGCTTGATGAAGTGAAGGTGCCCCTTGGTAATGCTCCACTTGATGTGCTCCTTTGATTGCTAGATGTGGATGGCTCTCCAATATTGTGCACAAATGATTAGGATGAATGATAAGAATGAGATGATCAAGTTGCCAAGATGATTTCCTGGGCTCCAAAGGGCAGAATAAGCTTACTGGATTTCAAGATGTTTTGAATGAAGGGATGGAACCCTATTTTATAGGAAGAGGAGAGGAAAATAGATGGCTAGGATGAATTCAAGATGAAGGGCTAAGATTTACTTGTGAGCTCACACAAGCTCCAAGAGAGGGTGTGGAGACCAAGAAATATGCCTTAAAGGTATTTCGTATCTCCACACTCTACAAGATGCATTGGAGGAATTAAAAATTCTCCAAAAATGGATATTATGGGGATTAGAAAAATAAAAAGGAATTAAAAATTCCTTGGGAGAGGGAAATGCCTAGAGGAATGTGAGATTTCAAAAATCTTACATTCATCTAGAAAAAGAACATTTAAAACTAGTGGCTGGATGAAAGGACAAAGAGTTGACTTTGTGGCTAATCATGATGATTAGCTATTAACGACTCATTAGGATGGGGATTAGAGGAAATGTTAGGTGGGATTTATATTTGTAGGAGAATTTGACTAGGAGAGAGAATGAGTGGAGGGAATAAAAAATTAGAAGAATAATGTTAAATGAGTTTAGGGAGTTTCTAGAAGAATTTATTAGGTTAATGATGAATTAAGAATATGATTTGTAGGAATCATGTAGGTTAACTAATTAATTGAAATTAATTAGCTAAGAGGAAGATTTTTGAGGATTTGATTTTTTAGAAAAATAAAGAAAGGGATTGATTTATTAAATCAATCAATCACATGCTATAGTGATAATATTAATTATATTTAATTAATATTGAGAAGAATTTTAATTAATATAATTAATTAATTAATTATGTGAGGAATTAAAAATAATTAAAATAATTATTTTTAAGTGTCTACATTTTGCCCCTCTTTGAAGCGAGGTGTGATGACACATTGATTCAAAGAATAATCTTGTTTTGATGCTGACATTGGTTTGATAGGATGCCCTAGCTCTTGATTTAAAGATTATGGTATGGTAATGCCCCCTCGGGAGATCAATTGAGGTATTTGATCTTTTGAGTTTTGCGAAATTGATATCTCGATAGATTTGATTTGATTCGATTGATAAGATCTAGATTCAGTCTGGTTTCAAGAAGAATTCATCCTGTATAAGACAAAGATGATCAAAGTGTCTGGTTTCAGGAAGGATTCATCCTGTATAAGACATGATTGATCACAACGTCTTGTTTTAGGAAGGATTTATCTTGTATAAGACATGATAAGAGTGTCTGGTTTCAGGAAGGATTCATGCTATATAAGACATGATCGGATCATAACGTCTGGTTTTAGGAAGGATTCATCCTATATAAGACATGATCAGATCACAACGTCTGGTTTCAAGAAGGATACATCCTGTATAAGACATGATCGATCACAATGTCTGGTTTCAGGAAGGGTTCATCCTGTATAAGACATGATAAGAGCATTTGGTTTTAGGAAGGATACATCCTATATAAGACATGATCAATCACAACGTCTGGTTTTAGGAAGGATTCATCTTGTATAAGACATGATCAGATCACAACATCTGGTTTTAGGAAAGATTCATCCTGTATAAGACATGATCAGATCACAACGTCTAGTTTCAAGAGGGATACATCCTGTATAAGACATAAATTAGAATCAGAATTGATTATGTGAGGAAAAAAAAGAAAAATAGAGGAAGAAAAATTAGGGTGGAAGGGATAAATGAGGAAGATATATGAAGTAGTCGTGAGGTATTTGGAAAGAAGAATAAGAGATGCGAGACCGTGGAGGAAAATGGGGGCAATTGAGAACTCCATGAGATTATTGAGTTTAGGATTTGATGGAATGATGGTGAGATTTTGTGCATAATAAATGTGGAGAGCCAACCTAGTTTGATGTTGCCCTGAGTGACTTGCACCACTGATTATAGAAATCAAGATGCCATGAGAAACCCAGGGCATGGACTGACTCTGCAGACAAATGGGAATTTCTTGCACACAACAATGCAAGTGTTAAGAAACACTAATACAAAGTTGTGGGTTCGTACAAGGAAACCCTCAAACACACTGATACCTCTTGTACACGAGAAGGTAAGTGTTGATAAACACTAGTACCAGGTCGTCAGTTTATACAAGAAGGATCCAAAACATGCCATACAATGAAATATGCCCCAGTATGCACCTATCATAACATACCTAGATATGGAAGAACCCAGGTAGTTGTAAATAGTGGCAGTCGTAGGGTAAAAGATGCAAGCCTATATGAAAAGATCTAACAAAATCTAACAAGTCTCTTCCTTGTGACCAAATGATACCTCTTGCCAAGAGTAGAACTAGGATGGACTTGGGATTGTTTCTCAAGACTTCTTGAAGCTTATACAGAGGCATAAAAGCTCAGTTTAACTGGACATTTCTTGTTCATGACTTAGGCGAAGACTCATCATCATACGCATGTTTTATTGGGAGGCGGAAAAGAAGGAATGTTGTGCATGGGTGGGCTGGATGGTATATGATTTGTAGTATCGACATGATAGACAGTGGATCTGGTTATTTACCTTGGCGCCTGCATAAAGGTTTTCACCAAGATACTTTCCCATAGCGCCATGAATTGTTTTTCTTTCTTTTTTTGATTTTTTCTTTTTTAAAATTTTTTTTGTATCATAAGGTGCCTGTTTGCCAGGTTTGCACCAAATTGACAATTTTTTTAGGATCCTTTTTTTTTTCATTTTTTTATTTTTTTGACAATTTAAGACTTTCTGAGGACTAAGCATAAAACCTTTTGAGGTGCATGATATTCATCGGATGGATCATCCAAAGGATCGCCTTCAGGAGTAGCCAACTGATAAGCTCCTGATTCATATTTCGCTGTGATTACATATGGTCCAAGCCAATTAGGCTCGAACTTTCCTTTCTTTTCTCTTTCTTGTAGATTTTTCTAATTCTCCATGAGGACAAGATCACCAACTTGGAATTCTCGGGTTCTGACTTTTTTATGATAACTCATGCACAGACGGTTTTGATATACCCGGAGATGATTCAAGGCCTTGAGGCGCCTTTCATCTAACAATTCTAGCTCTTGTAAGCGGGCAATTCTGTATTCTTCCTTTGGTAGGATGTTTTGCAGTGATACCCTTAGAGAGAGGATCTCGATCTCAAGGGGAAGGATAACTTCAAAACCAAATACTAGGGAATAAGGAGTGGCACTTGTGGGGGTGCGGATGGAGGTGCGGTAGGCCCACAATGCAGGATGGATTTGGAGGTGCCAATCATGACCCGCTTCATTGACTTTCTTTTTGAGGATTTTTATTAGGGTTTTATTAGAAGCCTTAGCTTGGCCATTGCCTTGGGGATAATATGGAGTGGAGAAGCGGTGTTGGATGTTGAATTTTTGGCAGAGTTCTTTGACATCCCGGTTTTTAAATTGTTTACCATTATCTGTGATGATAACTTTTGGGATGCCATATCAGTAGATTAGGTAGTTCAAGATGAATTTGGATATTTGCTTGCTGGTGGTGAAAGTAAGAGGGATAGCCTCTACCCACTTGGTGAAGTATTCGGTGGTGGTGATAATGAATTTATGTTTGTTGGAAGATGAAGGGCAGATTTTCCCAATGAAATCGAGCCCCCACTGCGAGAAGGGCTATGGTGTAATGAATGGCTACAATTCTTGTGACGGTGCATGAATCTTGTCGCCATGCTATTGGCAAGGGATGCATTTCTTCACATAGTTGTATGCATCTTCTTCCATTTTAGGCCAATAGTATCCCGTTCTCAAAAGTTTTTTAGCCAATGTGAGTCCACTTGAGTGTGCCCCACAGATGCCCTCATGTACTTCGCGTAATGCCCATTCGGCTTCTTGTTTATCTAAACACCTTAGGAGGGAACCATCAAAATGCCTTCTGAACAAGGTGTCTACAAGGATGGTGTAATGGGAACATTGGCGAATGAAAGTTTGTTGTTCGGTTTTGGTGAGATGTGGGGGAATGGTGTTGTCTTTGAGGAAAGTGAAGGTTTCTTGATACCAAGGGGACTCAGGACCAACGAGAACACACACCATTTCAGACTCTGGTAGGTCGTATGCCGGTATAAATAATTGCTCGAACAAGAACTCACACTTTTGACTGTGTGTTGGCATTTGAAGGAGGGAGCCAATGGTAGCCATTGCATCTGCAGCCCTGTTGTTTATTCATGGGATTTGATCAAACTTGATTGCCATGAAATGTTGCTTAAGATCTTCAACCATGGTACGGTAGGGAGGGAGTTTATCATCTTTTGTTTGGTATTCATCGTTGACTTGTTTTATGATGAGCTTGGAATCACCATAGACTTGTAATTCCTTTATTTTCTAGTGGATAGCCAAGCGTAAACCTGTGACGAGGGCCTCATATTCTGCTATGTTATTAGTACATGCAAAGGCTATCTTGTATGATTTGGGGATGCCATCTCCTTGAGGTGTGACCAATAATATTCCTGCCCGTGATCCATTTTGAGTGTAGGAGCCATCAAAATACAATTTCCATGTGGAGGATGTGGTAACAGTCATAATGAACACATCTAATAATTCTGTGAGAAGAGGATGGTCACCTGGAAGTGGAGCTTCAGCCAACTAATCTGCAATGACTTGTCCCTTGATTGCCTTTCTGTCCATATATTCAATGTCAAACTTGCTTAAGAGCATGACCCATTTGGTGGTTCTACCAGTGAGAGCAGCTTTGGACAAGAGATATTTAAGTGGATCAATTTTAGCAATTAATTTTGTCTTATTATTTAGCATATAGTGTCATAGTTTCTATGTGCTGAACACTAATGCCAAACATTCTCTTTCAATGGGGGTGTAATTGAGTTCATATCCTACCAATGTCTGACTAATGTAGTAAATGGTGTGTTCCTTCCCTTGATCATCTGTTTGCGCCAGTAATGCCCCCAATGCCACTGTAGTAGCACATATGCACAAAATGAGGGGTTTTCCAAGGGTAGGTGGCATCAAAACTGGAGGTGATGCTAGATATTCTTTTAATTTTTCAAAGGCCTTTCGACAGAGGAAATCCCATTTGAATTTTGTGTCTTTATGTAACAAGTGTGCAAATGGATGGCACTTGTCGGCTAGCTGTGAAATGAAATGCCTGACAGATTGGAGTTTTCCCTGGAGACTGCGTAGTTGTCTGAGAGTTTTTGGTGGAGGCATTTCCATAATAGATTTTACCTTTGCGGGATCAACCTCGATGCCTCTACGGGAAACAATGAATCCTAGTAGTTTTCCTAATGTGATGCCAAACACACACTTCTTGGGATTTAGGCGTAGCTTGTATTTTTCCAATCTTTCAAAGATCTATTTTAGAATAGGGATGTGCTCTTGTCTTGTCTTGGATTTGCTTAGCAGATCATCCACATAGTCCTCCATAATTTTTTGCAAGAGGTCATGAAAAATTGTTGTCATTGCCCATTGATATGTAGCTCCAACATTTTTAAGGCCAAAAGGCATGACCCGGTAACAGAAAGTACCCCATGGTGTTGTGAATGTGGTTTTATGCTGATCCTCATTTGCTATCCTGATTTGGTTGTATCCAGAAAACCCATCCATTAGTGATAGCATTTCATGTTCTACTGTAAGATCCACAATCATATCTATGTTTGGGAGTGGGAAATCATCTTTAGGACAAGCTATATTTAGATCTCAAAAATCTGTGCAAATGCGGATGCCCCCAGCAGGTTTGCCGGTAGGTACAATGTTGGAGACCCATTCAACATAGTCTATGGGTTTGATAAATTCTGCGTCTAACTTTTGAAGTTTTGCCTTGACCAAGAGAGCAATATGCGGGTACATTTTGTGGAGTTTTTGTTTTATAGGTTTTGCATTTGGGCGGACGACAAGATTGTGAACCACCAAGGCAGGATCCAACCCTGGCATATCAGAATAGGACCATGCAAAATTGATTTTAACCTCTGTAAGGAAGTTGATGAAGTCTTGTTTCTCGATTTCGGTGAGGGATTTGGCAATGAGCACATTTTTCAGAATGACTTCGGTGCCCATGTTGATGCTATCTGTCTCTTCTATCAACAAATTTGATTTGTCCTATGGAAGGTAACCAATGGTAGGGAGGTCAAATCCCTCATCGTCAAGTGCCTTTTCCAGGTTTTCACTTTGAAATGCACCCTTTGTTTTTATTTCTTGTTCATCCAAAGGCACCTTACGGAGGTTTTCACCTAGGAAATCATATCTTTTTCTTTTATTATCTTTTTTGTGGATAAGGCCATTGACTTGACTACCAAAGTATCCCTTTTTGTGTAGTTGAATACCCTCAATTCTATTACAATCTTCCATATTTTGCACTGTTAGGAGAGCAATGAGAGCATTGTCATCGGCACAGATATCTAAAGTGGGTTTGTCTCGTTGGCCCTAGTCAATGAGTTCAGGATGGACAAGATGTAGCTCATGTGAAGTGGGAGGGGTTATGGGGGTGATGGTATTGATGTAAGTGTCGAAGAAGGTATCTTTCTCATATTCATAAGGCATTTCGTGGAATTCCTCTTCGTCAGCGCTTTTGATATCCAAAGAAGGACTAGAAGGGGCACCAACAATAGTAATCTTAGGCACCGAGGTGTACCCCAAGCCTCTGTTGTATCTATAGGAGATAGGATTTATGGGTGCTTTTCTTCCTTTCTCCTGTGGTTCCAGACCGTGTCCTTTGTAACCCATTTTTTCAACTATGGCAAATGCTTTTGGGTACATTTCTTTGGATATTCTTGTTGGATCATCATCCTCTTCCCGATACAGCCATGAAGAGATATTTGCTTCAAGGTTCTCATTATCAAGTGGGCCCCATTGCTGGAAGGTGGTGTTTTGACATTGCATGACTGGTTTTAGGTCCTTTTTTAGCTCTTTCGGTTTACCAAATGACTTAGGAGAGAGAGGGAGGTTGCCTATTAATAAGACGTCCTCCAATTTGTATTCTCCACAGCCATTGTCCAAGATCTAGATTTGATTATTTGGTTGGGATGATGTGGAGGCAACATTTGATGTGTTAGATGGAGGTGTTGGTGAAGGTCTATTTAGTGGGCAATGATATAGATGCTTCCCTTCTAATAGTTTGCAATATTGAAAAGGTTGGGGATCACCTTTGATAGTGATCACTTTTCCATTATAGAGGAATTTGATGCATTGGTGACAGGTGGAGGGTACGGCCTGCAAGGAATGAATCCATGGCCTCCCGAGGAGAATGTTGTAGGGGAGATCAAGATCAAGTACTTGGCAAGGGGTTTCAATTGTAATGGGGCCCACTTGAAGAGGTAAGGTGATCACACCCTTTGAAATTCTTTCTGCATCATCATATGCCTTTATTGTGATCCTTCCTGATGTGTCTATCAGATCCTCAGAAAGTCTCAATTGTTTTATTAATTTGTATGTACACAGATTAAGCCCGGATCCACCATCTATCAGGATACGTTTGACCTTGTGCTTGTGGATGAGAGCTTTGATGTGCAAAGGTTTGTTATGGTCCTCATCCGTGGGAGCATCTTTGGAGTTAAATACAATGTGCTACTAAGCAGCAAGGTTTCCAATGAGGGTTTGAAATTGGGTGGTGTTGATGTTATCAAGAACACGTGATTGGAGAAGGGCTTGTTCCAAAATTTATTTATGGACCAGAGAAGTCTTGAGAAGCTCCAAAATGGAGATCTGCGCGGGTGTCTTCCCAAGTTGATCAAGCAGGTCATATCGGCGGGTGGAAGACATGGGTGGGGGGTTTGGTGGTGGAGGAACTCCTTGGATGGTGACTCTTCCTCAGCATGTAGTTGCATTATAGTCATTTTGGAAATGGGAGGTGGAAGGCGTGGCACCTTGAATGGCTATTCAAGTCGGATTTGGTTTGCTTTGGGAAGAAGGAGGATTAACTCCTTGGATGGTTATGACATTGACATGATTGTCTGCAGGTTCAATGTGACTTACTAAAAAATCAAAACCGGTTACGTGATTAGCATAGTCATAACCCATTGCGTTAGATGATGAGCCTTTTCCTTTATCATGCTTTGGGAAGGGTTCCTGGTACATTTTGAGTTTATCATTGTTATTACCAAGTTTTGCATTTGCTACCTCAACCTCACCTCTATCAATGAGATCTTGTATGTAGATCTTCAGTTTCATACACTTTCGTGTATCATGTCCCTTGATACGATGGTATTCACAATACTCATTTTCATTATACCATCTTGGTTTAGGTTGATTGGGATCAAACGGGTGAGTGATTGGAAAAACCACTATACCTGCTTGGACAAGTTTTTGAAACACCACTTCAATAGGCTCAGCAAGAGGAGTGAAATCTCTTGGAGTCCTATTATTCGATCGGGGTGGTCATCCCTGGATTGAGACATTGTTGTGAAGATTTTGAGATTGATTTGAATTGTTTTGATTGTTGAATTGATGAATATTGGTGGTGGATTTTGGGGGAGTGGCCACGGTTTGGACCCACTTTGCATCAGTTACACCATCATTGACCATGTTTTTATTTTTAGCCCATAATTTTGGCTTGTTGTTATGATAAGAGGAAGAAATTTGTGATGACTTCTGGTAATGTTTCAAGGTTCCTTCCTCCAACAAGACACGTTCGAGGGTGAGGCCCTTATCGGTCAATTTTTGGAAGGATTTGATACATTGAGATATTAAAGGTCTTAAAAGTTTAGGCACCAAGTTCTTTTGAAATAGTTCAATTTGATGTTGTTCTAGCATGTCGCACTGGAATTTTTTGATAAGATGTCACCGTCTTTGTAGGAAACTGGCGAAGGTTTCTCCAGGCCTTTGTTTTGTATTACATAGGTCCATCATAGAAACATCATTACCCATGTTGTATGCATAGTGAGCCACAAATTTTTCTGCCAAGTTTGGAAAAGAGACAATGGAACCTCATGGTAAAGATGAGAACCATGCCAGGGCGTCTCCCGTGAGACTCTTGGGAAAGAGTCTACGAAGATAAAGGTCACTATAGGAGACTTCTTGGCATAAGATGTGGAATTCGCGGACATGATCGTGGGGGTCTCCTTTGCCTTCATACTTGGTGAATTTAGGGATCTCAAATCCCAGGGGATACGATGCAACTGATATAGATGGGTCGTAAGGATAAGGGCAAAACTCTTTGAATGAGTAAGCTTTCCTTTTATTAGTCTTTTCTTTCATGTTTTTGATGATATTCTTCATGTCTTTAATTTCCTTGATGAGGTCTTGTTGTGGACTTTGATATTGATGGATTGTATTTGCCCCAAGAATTGGATGAACCAAAGAAGGTGCACCACCACCAATATATTGATATGATGAGGAGGTGGGAATGTGGGATGTGATGATCGATGTCGCTGGGGTTTGTGTGATAGTTGGTTGCGGTCTGCCAATTGTTGTGACAGGATTGAATGCGGTCTAGATAAAATTTACGACATTGTTGGGAGAAAGGGAAGTTTGTGGAATAGAAATATGTGGTTGAATAGAAGGAGGTAGTATAGAAGTTTGTTGGAGAATGGATGAGATTGGATTTGATAGTGGTATGGATGGTAAGGAGGAAGAAGGCAGGATGGAGACCGTGGTGGGAGGTGTCGCGAGTGGTATTGATTGGGCTTGGATGATTGATGGGGCTGCAATTGATTGAGTTTGAATAGTAGCTGTAGTAGTTTGTGTGGGAGCGAGGTCTCATTGTGGTTGTTGGATGAGAGCGGATCTATTAAATTCAGGTGGAAGTTGAGCTCCATGTTCAAGAAGAGTTTTTAGAAGTGTAGTAGGATAGTGTTTAATAAACTTTTCCATCATCTCTTGGTTATAAGAATCCGCTAGGAAAGTTTCCACTTCCAGACAAAGTTCATCTTGGTTAACCATGTCAAGATTTTGGCTTTGATCTTGATCACTTGGTTTCCCACTTTGTGTATGATCTTGCATGGGATCTTCATATAGGACCCCAATGTCTGGCATGCCATATTGTTGATCAGCCATCTTTTTCTTTTGGGATCGATTTGCGACCATACACGATATTTGTGATGAAAAGACTTAGGAAAAATGTGATGAAATGACTTAGAAAATTTGTGATGGAAGGATTTTAGAAACTTGTGATGAAAGGACTTAAGAAATTTGAGGATGAAAGGACTTAAGAAATTTGTGATGAAAGGACTTCAGAAATTTGAGGATGAAAAGACTTAAGAAATTTGTGATGAAAGGACTTAAGAAATTTGTGATGAAAGGACTTAAGAAATTTGAGGATGATTGATGAAGAAGGTATGGTAGTGATGGTTTAGAAGAAAACTTGATGACTAGGTTGTCTTTGGCATGAATATGAAGGATCTATTTAAATGGCAAGTTGTATGAAGGGATATGACCACCCTGATTTGGATGATAGTGGGTGTTTCAAAGGACAAACTTGAATGTCGATGTAGAGGATAAACTCTTAGCTTCTCTCTTAGGCTTATGAAAAATGGGACGGACGGAGTTTTGATGCAATTTTGGACTTGGTGTGGGTAATGACTTGGACAATTTGTTTGTGTCTTGACAAATATTTTTGCAAAGTGTTTGGGGATAGTGATGTGTTTTTAGTCTACTCTTGGCAAGTATGTATCAAACAAAGAAAATACAATGATTAAATGCATATTATCTCAAAGACACTCATGCTCATATACAACATTCTTAAGGCTGGCAAGGACAATAGTCATTGAATCCCAATTGGTTTCCCATCTACGCTTACCCAGAGCGGACACTTAGATGCTTGACCCCACTAGCTCCCCTCTACAACACTCACTTCTCGAGGTAGCCAAGCATCAATTCCCATGAGAACTCCTCATGGCGAACTTTGTGTCTCTACTAAGGGCCATAAGAATATGGGCCGCTTCAGAGGTTCGACCTCCTGTACCAATGACTAGAGGGTTTTTGGCCACTATGAACAAGGTGTTTAGTAAGTCTTCCCGTTAGGAGCTACCCTTCGTAGTTGCGCAAGCACAATTGAGGCCTATAGCCCAATGAAGCACCAAGAACTTAGTAGTCATGCAAGCATGATTGACATCTCTAGGATCCTATAAGCACCCAATGTGAGAGTGAACTCTCATATAGCCCCAACCATTAACCCTTTCATAGTCAATGGCCTATTTATTATAGTGAGTTAGGAACCCTAGGTTCGGGTGTACTCACTTGGGTCGTTCCCCTCTTACCTTCTCAAAGAGCAAGTTGGGAGGGCAGGCCCGCTAGAGGTAAACACACAATCAAACAAGAAAAGGTTGGAGGGTCTGGATTTCTGATCGTCTAGTAAGACGAGAGCATACTTTCCTACCTTTACGCTTTTCTTAAAGACACATAAGATAATGGTTCATTCCATTTTAATTAATATCTAGGTGCCTAATTTAAATAAATGCACAATATTTGGTTGAATCAACTAGGCAACCTGCAAAACCACTTGATTAGTAGTTTGAAAAATGGATTCTTCAAAAAGCGTCCTGCAAAACAACTTGATTAGTAGTTTGGAAAAATAGTCTTCAACAAGCGTCCTGCAAAAATCAACAAAATGACAAAAATATTAATTTTTTTTAATTTTTTGGGAATGAATAGAAAAACATGAATAAAAACATTTTTACTAATGACAAATGTGGATTTGAAGAAAGCTTTGATGGGTAAATGGGGTTTGACTAGGTTTTTACCACTTTCCAAGGGATAGGCAAACGAAAAATGGGGATTTTGGAGGAGAGATGAAGGAATGGGAAAATTTATCCAAGACGGACAAAGAAGCAAAAGTTGAAGATGGATAATATGGGAAAAATTTGGAGGTGATTGGATGAAAAGGGAAGTTATGGCAAACCCTAAAAATAGAGAAATATGGGATTTGGGGCTTCAAAAAGTGGATTTTTGAGATAAGGCCTCCAAGAAAGAAAATGTGGAAAATGGCAATGTGAAGAATCTGGTGAAGTTTGAAGGGGAATGGAGTTAAGATAAAGAAGATATGGCGAAGAAGATATAGTGAAGTTTTTTTTTTTTTACGGAATAAAAACTAATTTAATAGAACAGAAACCCTAAATTTAACAAAATAGAAACCCTAAATTTAATAGAATTGAAACCCTAAATTTAACAAAATAGAAACCTTAGATTTAACAGAGCAGATAGAAATCTTAGATTTAACAGAGCAAATAGTCGCACTAAACAGGATAAAATAAAAATGTCAAAGGTCCGGATTTCTGATTGTCTAGATAGACAAGAGCATACTCTCCTACTTTCACACTTTCCTGTGGTCAGACAGATTATGATTAAACAGAGCAGATAACACAAAATGAAAAGAAAATGCAGACTATTGTTAGCGCCTAACAAATTTCAAACATATTAACAGAGCAGACAGTCGCACTAAACAGATAGAAAAGTGCCAAAAATCTAGATTCTGATTGTCTAGATAAACAAGAGCATACTCTCCTACTTTCACACAGATTATAAATAAAAAAAATAGATAATAGAGTTGTCATGCTGAAACAAAAATAGAAAATAAATAGAAAACAGAAAAGTAAAAGAATAAGGAGGAGTTGTCACGCAGAAATGCAGAGCTGCTATTCTAGAACTTGCGAAAAAGATAATTTTTTTTTTTTTTTTTTTTCTGTAGTCACTATTCTAGACCTGCGTCTCACAACTCACAAAAAACCTAAAAACACAACAACATTAGTTCTTAGGGGCGTGGGTCCCACCGGGCGTGCCAAAATGAAGAGGGAAAAATAGATTTGAAAGGTAAACTGATCAAAACATAACGAAATAAACATGCAGAATGCTAAAATATCATTAAAAGACCATTTCTCCTTGCTATTTTACCTTCTCCTTCGGATTGAGCTTGATGAAGTGAAGGCGCCCCTTGATAATGCTCCTTTGATTGCTGGATGTGGATGACTCTCCAATATTGTGCATAAATGATTAGGATGAATGATAAGGATGAGATGATCAAGTTGCCAAGATGATTTCTTGGGCTCAAAAGGGTAGCATAAGCTTATTGGATTTCAATATGTTTTGAATGAAGGGATGGAACCCTATTTTATAGGAAGAGGAGAGGAAAAAAGATGGCTAGGATGAATTCAAGATGAAGGGCTAAGATTTACTTGTGAGCTCACACAAGCTCCAAGAGAGGGTGTGGAGACTAAGAAATATGCCTTAAAGGCATTTCGTATCTCCACACTCTACAAGATGCATTGGAGGAATTAAAAATTCTCCAAAAATAGATATTATGGGGATTAGAAGAATAAAAAGGAATTAAAAATTCCTTGGGAGAGGGAAATGCCTAGAGGAATGTGAGATTTTGAAAATCTTACATTCATCTAGAAAAAGAGCATTTAAAACTAGTGGCTGGATGAAAGGACAAAGAGTTGACTTTGTGGCTAATCATGATGATTAGCCATTAATGACTCATTAGGAGGGGGATTAGAGGAAATGTTAGGTGGGATTTATATTTGTAGGAGAATTTGACTAGGAGAGAGAATGAGTGGAGGGAATAAAAAATTAGAAGAATAATGTTAAGTGAGTTTAGGGAGTTTCTAGAAGAATTTATTAGGTTAATGATGAATTAAGAAGATGATTTGTAGGAATCATGTAGGTTAACTAATTAATTGAAATTAATTAACTAAGATGAAGATTTGTGAGGATTTGATTTTTTAGAAGAATAAAGAAAGGGATTGATTTATTAAATAAATCAATCACATGCTATAGTGACAATATTAAATATATTTAATTAATATTGAGAAGAATTTTAATTAATATAATTAATTAATTAATTATGTGAGGAATTAAAAATAATTAAATAATTATTTTTAAGTGTCTACATAGTGATCAGTATCTTTTCTGATATTTCTCAAGATATTATAGAAATTTACATGGATGATTTTACAACTTATGGTTCTGAATTTGATCAAGCATTGGGTAATCTGAAGAAAGTGTTGCAGCGATGTGAAGACTACAATTTGTCTTTAAACAGTGAGAAGTGTTTCATCATGATGGAAGAAGGAATAGTCCTTGGTCATCATATATTTGTACAAGGCCTCCAAGTGGATCCAACAAAGATTGAGGTCATTCAGCATATTAATGACCCTGTGAAGCAAAAAGATGTGAGAAGTTTTCTTGGTCATGCTGGATACCACAGACGGTTTATCAAAGATTTTAGTAAAATTGCAAGTCCCTTATATTCACTACTTACTAAAGATGCATAATTTAAATGGACCCTAGCATGCAATGAAACTTTCTTAACGCTTACTCATGCTTTGACTCAAGCACCAGTTCTTAAAGAGCCAAATTGGTCTCTACCATTCCAAATCCATATAGATGCATTTGATTATGCAATAGGAGTAGTGCTAGGTCAGAGAATTGATAATTGGAAAATGCAATATATTATATTAGCAAGAATTTGCAGGGACCTGAATTGAATTACACAATTACTGAAAAGGAAATGCTAGTTGTCATATATGCACTTAACAAATTTAGACACTATATCACAAGGTATCCCATATTTGTGCATACAGATTATTCTACAATTAGATATCTCATGAATAAGCCATAAATCACTGGCAGATTAGCTCGCTGGTTATTGTTGATGTAGGAATTTGATATCAGAGTTGTTGATAAACTAGGGAAGTCTAATGTGGTTGTAGATTATCTTTCACATCTTCAATTGTAAGAAGATTATACAATAATAGATGACAGTTTTCCAAATGAAAATTTGTTTCTCATTAAAGCTCACACTCCTTGGTATGTTGATATTGCCAACTATTTAGCTACAGCTAAGATGCCAATTTATTTCTCTCCTAAGGAAATTAAGTTGCTAGTTGAAAAAAGTTTCAACTTCTCATGGATTGTTGATTGTCTATTTTATACTGGACCTGATCAATTCATGAGAAGATGTGTCAGAGAAGATGAAACATGTGACATCCTGCATGCATATCATGATGAGCCATGTGGAGGTCATTTTGCTGCCAAAAGAACTGTAGTGAAAATACTCAATATAGGATACTACTGGCCCACATTACATAAGGATGTAGCTCAGTACACACAAAAATGTGACAAATATCAATGAATGGGAAGACGTACAAAGTCTGATGAGAGGCCACTATATCCTCAAATATCAGTTGCACCATTTGACAAGTGGGGATTAGATTTTGTTGGCCCAATTGATCCACCTTCTAATGGAAAATCTTATATCTTGGTATGTACAGACTATGTAACAAAATGGGTAGAAGCTTGTGCCATGACACATGCAAGAGATAATAAGGTAGATGAGTTTATTTATGAAGAGATATTTACAAGATATGGAGTACCAAGGGAAATTGTCTTAGACCAGGGACCTCAATTTAATTCAACATTGATAAAGGCTTTGATCAATGAATACAATATAAGGCACAAGAAATCTACTCCATATCATCCACAATCTAATGGATAAGTAGAAGTTACAAATAGAGAGCTTGAGGCTATTCTTACAAAAATAGTGTCTGTTCACAAGAAAGATTGGTCTCACTGGCTTTCAGAAACAATTTGGGCATATAGAACAACTTGAAAAACACCAATTGGTTTCACACCTTTTGAGATGTTTTATGACAAAACAGAAATGATGCCTACTGAATTTGAGCATAAAACCTTGAGGACAACTTTACAATTAAATATGACATTGTCTGAAGCACAGAAAGAACACATTCATCAATTAAATGTTCTAGATGAATGGAGAAAGATAGTTGTTCAACAGACATAATTGATTCAAAATCAAAGAGTAAAATGGCATGATAAATATATCAGGGAAAAGAAATTCAAAGTTGTTGAATGGGCACTATTGTATGATTCCAGATATAAAGATCTTATGGGAAAGCTTCAAACCAGGTGGTTAGGTCCGTATGAGATAGAAGAAGTTTTCCAGAATGGAGTTGTTTGTTTGTCCACAATTGATCCTGTTTGATTTAAACTCTTAGTAAATGGTCACCGACTATGTCTATATCATAAGCCCACTACTAAAGAGGAGTTCCTACACTAGTTTGCTCCACAAAGTGACATAGAGGTTCCTGTAGCAACTGACAAGGTTCCTACAACAACTAACAATGAGCCTACAACAACTCATGAGCTTCTTGTTGCAATTGAGCAAGTTAATAAAGGTAAAGTTCCTGCAGCCTTTGCAGTGAACATATTTGTCGCTTCATAATAAAATATTTCCATATTATATGGGAATATTCTTCTCCATACATAAAATCCCATCCACAACATTCCATCCCACATTCTTACCTGACATTTCATTCCATTTCACCTTCATTTTCGTACAATTGTAGGTACATGTGTATTGTGTTTTATTTTAATTATGTATATTAGTTCATTATGATTATATCTTGTTTAAATCCACTCCACTACCTGAAATCTTGTCAGCTTGTGTGGACACGTGCTAGGTTAAGTTGGGGGGGGGGATGCTTTATGGTTCGGTTTCCAAAGTGATTAATTATAATTCCTTGTTGATACTCCGAATTGATTTTCTCCCCATCATTACTTATTATGTTATTATTTCACACAAGTGAATAATAAATTTTGCCGCCAAAATTGAGATATGTAATGGAATTTCAATATTAGCAAGACTATTAGATATTTTGGTTCAATTGCAAAGAGAAAAATAATAGAGTAAGAGATGGGTGGTGGTCCAATTCGTCATGATCCAATGGTTCATGAAGTGTTGTTGCAGGATGCTCTTTGTGAGCATTATTTCAGACACCATGGCTGGTTAGATTACTTCTTGAAAATCATGGATTATAACGAAGAAATTGTTATAGAATTTATGCATTCTTTTAATGAAGGAGAAGCTATAGTTAAAGTTTTGAGGGTTATTGCTATGGAGTAGCGAATAGCAGAAGTAACAGGGTTGCTACAGGAAGGAGAACTCTTTCTAGAATCAAAAGATGCAAGGAGTGCCAGGGAAGAATTCACAATTCCCACAGTTGAACCCTTAATGGTGACAGACAAGGAACTAGGAGGGTTTCTCTACCAGCACATTGGCCTCAAGTAGCTTTGTATGTTATGAAATACATTACATGTGAAGGGCAATATTCAAATCTACATTCACCTCATTTTAAATTATTTAGTCATCTGCGACATGGCCGGCGAGTGAATGTTCCTAATTTCTTATACCACCTCATTTCTACAAGTGTTAAGGAGACGCAAAAAAATGGAAATCGCTTCGTTAGCCATCATGGATTGGTTAAGCTACTTGTACAGCGGTCCCTGAGAGATGTTTCACAAATGGAATGGGGTGTATTTGAGGATATACAACAATTTAGGGTTGATGATGCCCCTATTGCAGATAACTCGCCGGTTGAAGAAGAGAATGTTGCAGAACCCTCTTCCTTTGTAGTTGCTACAGATGAGGATTTGCTAGTTGCTGAAGGAGCCATGGTTATTATGGAAGAAAATATAGTGGACTCAAGTGAAGAACAACCCTCTACTTCTCTTCAAAGAGATTCGCCAATTCTGCGAAGGAAAGGAAACGAGTTGGAAAGGGATGAAATAGATGAAGAGCTTATGACCTAGCCGCAGGTAACTCAGATTCCTCCTGCAGCCAAGAGGCGTAGGACAAAAATAAAAACTCCTGCAGGCATTCCAGAAGTTTATGTAAGAAGAACACATAGCAAGACATAGAAGACTCATCCTGTGGGTAACCCAACAGAGGTTATTGCAATGGAAACTTCAAAAAAGGGAATCCCTACAGATGATGAAATCCAAGAAAATTTTACTGAGGATAAACTAGCAAATCTTGCTTCTGTGGCACATCAATTTGAAGAAACTATTGAAGATATTCTACAACAGCCTGAGGAAAATATTGGAGAGATGCCAACTTAGATTGAGGAGTTTATTGAGGAAATCCCACGGTCTAAGGTAGTACCTATTAGACCTCCTTCATCCCTAAGTAGTTTATCTATTACTTTAAGATTTTATAGACAATGGGAAATAAAGAAGGCTAGGTTGCAGGGGATTATTGATAAATAACAAAAAGAAATTGAAAGAGAGATAACAAAATTGAGGAATTAGAGACTAAGGTAGAAATAATTTCTGGTATGGTTCCCAAGTTGATGCAGTGTAGGGCACCTCCAAGAGTTTATGCAGTACATTTGAAAGAGTGGTATCTAAACTTCAAACTAAACCGTATTGTTAGGAACATTAATCCCTCTTTAGAAACACCTAAAGAATTCTTGTATGCTTACCAAACCTCTCCACTTGCTTGAAGAATTTGCTATGTGAATTATACTTACATAACTATGTTGTACCCTTAGACAGGGAGTGGAACCCTTTATTGTATATTGGGGATATCCATATCAAAGCTTTAATGGCATGGATCCAAAATGAGATTATCATGGGGCCACAAGCCAAGGAGTATGAAAAATTAGAGCTTGACTATCCATTACCATTAAGAAGGGAATCAGAAGCACCAAGAGTTCTTTATTAGGATTGGCAAAAGTTATTGGTAAGAGATGATGTTAGAAAATTAGTGCTTCCAATGAGAGAGGAAGTCTATCAAGCATATGAGCATTTGGTTCAGACTGATAGGACAACAACAATAGAAGGGTTAACGCAGTGCTGGAATAATCTACCGGAATAGTTAATATAGGGAGAACCTTATTCACTACAAAATTTTCATGCAACCATGCAAAGAGCCCTGAGATACATACAGTTAGGTAGGGAGAAAGCCAACAATTGGCTACCATTGATCTTTCAACCTCCAATCCTTATGTGGCCGCTTTTAGCATGTGAGCCTACAAAGCAAAACTATGATGCAGTCACAAAAGAAATAGCTAGATGGTCCAGGATGGAAAAAATGAAAGGATTTTATTGGAACTTGGCTTCAGGGGGGTCAGGTTAGGGCACTATTGGTGATTTAAGAGTTACAGTGAGAGTATGAAATTTTCCTTTTGCTGTAGGATCAACAAACTCTTAAAGTTGGGGGGCATGATAAGTTGAGACTTTGTCATGTTTTTATCATCAAAACTCTTAGGTTTTTGACATCTTTTGGTTTGCATAATAGTAGTGAATTATTGTAAATTGACTATATGTATTCCATGTGTTAAACCTAAACTTATAAAATCATGTTTGAACTTTGTCGGTCTATTCTTGTAGCCATGCCATTGATTCCTGCGGCCAAGTGATTTGTTCCTGTTGCTATGTGGATTATTTAGGGTAATATCATATGTGAATTAATGAATGTATTAATTAAATAAAATACGCATGCATGTCCTTGTATGTTGTTTTTGTTGTAGTACAGATAATAAATGATGTTGTAGTGCATATTCTCCTTTCACGGCTGATGAAGGAAGAATCACATAAGAAATAACTGGAGATCAAATTGAAGAGGAGCTGAGCGAGTGCAAGGTACGACATGAGCGGAGTAGCCAGGCAACACTATGAAAGTTTAACTCTAGTGGGGCATTGAATTTACAAAATATAGCTATGGCATGCAAAGACTGTGGTTTGGTTTACATCCACGTTTCCTACAGCCAAGCTCTAGTTATCTTCTTCATCAGTCAATCATCCACCTCTTCTTCTGGGCATGATTTGAGTTGTCCATTGTAGTTGATCTTTTCTTTATAATAAGCTCTTCCTTTTTTCTTAGAGGTTAGACAAAATAGAAAGGAATAGAGCAAAGAATTTTGATAAGCATTCTGGAGTTTTCCTTTTAGAACATGTAATCATTTTCAGGAAGCAATGGATAAAAGATATGTTGTTCTGATTTGCTAAAAGTATTTTTGTGTAAGATTGATATCACTCATCCAAGGGGGCCCACTTGGTGAGTGATCCTATGTTTATGATCACTGAAATTAGTTCTTCTTTAGTTGCTGTAGAAGTTCATGCCTTGACTATTCCTGCAGCCACTGGAAATAGATCCACTGACTGTTCTTGCAGCCAAGCCATAACAGAGTGATTTCTCTTATTTATACTAGACATTTTAGCATTGTTTTTATAAGTTTTCCTGTAGCCTTCTATAATTTCCATTCTTGCCTTTCTTTTCCGCATAATGTTAGTTACTGTAGCAATGCAAAATAGCCATTTAAGGAGCTTAGTACATATGTAGCACAGACCCATTTCAAGTTTTACGTCCCTAGGTTGATAACTAAATGAACACTAGCCTTGAAAATAGTAACTTTACTAGATGAATGTCCAAACTTCGGGTGGAGATTTCAATTAGAGTTATTATTATTATAGTTGGAGTAGACAAATATCATAAATCCAAGAAAGAGAGGGAGTACTATTCAAGCAAGGATAAGATAGTTGACAAGGAATTTCTTGTCGTAAGTGTAAAGATTATCCTTGGTGGAGAAGGGATCTTTGTTTAAAAAGACATCTACCCCCAAGAGGTGTTGTCTTATACAAGCATAACATCTTCAAGAACAAGAAAAAGAAAGAACATGAATGCAATCCCCCCTCCTATTTCTATGTGAAAGGGATTCTTGATGAGGCATGACTCACTTTTAGACCCCAAAGGGATGGTTGGATTTATCATAGATGGACGTTACCAAGTGTAAAAGAGGTCGTATTCAAGGATTAACACTTGTTGTATAAGATAGAATCCTTAAGCCAATAGCCAACAATTGTGCACAAGGAATGACATCAAGTAAGATAACTCACACCATCCACTTCATGGGAAAAAGTAGATCCCTAGAGAAAGAGAGAGATCATTTCCCCCCAAGCTAAGGGACAATGAGGAGAACTTACACAATCTACTAGAGAGAGTTTAAACATAAGAAAATGTGCAATGAACTTACATGAACACATGCAAGAAAACACATTACTAAATGTAAAATACACATCTCAAGAAGTTGTAATCTTCAAAAAGAAGAGAGAAAAAGAATCATACATTCCCCAAGGGGGGATTAGTCATAAAAGTATATCATTATAATAAATGATAATCACCCATGAAAAAGGAAATAATGATACAAGGGAAAGAAGAAAAAACCCTTGCCCCCCAAGTGCGAAGAACAAGGAAAAATATTACACATTTTATGATGGTGATTAGTTTCAAGCTATATGCCCTCCTAGTGGAACAAAATCCTCTCAAGAAAAGGATACATACTTCTCAAGAGATCAATCCCTGCTAAGAGACAAATCATACTTGCGAATAATCGACACCATAGAAGAGGTAAGATTTCCAAGAGAATGAAGGAAAGAGAAGAAGTGTATAATTCATTAAAGATGCACCTCTCGAAGAAGAGATGAAAACCAAAGATTAATTATATGCTCACATAAGGATAACCCTATGCAAGTAAAGGGATCTAATAATTAATGATGCACAAGGGGTAAGTGCACCAAGATGGTGAACAGAAAAGTGGCCACATGGAAAAAAAAAATGAAATTTCTCATAACCCATGCGTGTTCTAGAAATTCAAAAATGTGATAGGCTTGGTAACACTAAGCCTAGCCAAAAAAAAATTAAAAACAAAAAGTTCCTCAAAATGCATATAGGTTTTGAGGAAAATTACATTTCAAAATAAAAAATCAAAAGTTTTTATAGTAAAAAATCAAAAGTTCCTCAAAACCCGTAATAGTTTTGAGGAACATTATTTTTTTATAATAAAAAATCAAAAGTTCCTCAAAACCCGTACTGGTTTTGAGGAACATTATATTTAATAATAAAAAATGAAAAGTTCCTCAAAACCAGTACAGGTTTTGAGGAACATTATACTTTTTAGAAACCTGTGGGTTATGAAAAACTATAAGTTTTTGTCTTAGTTTTGAATAACTCGTACAGGCTATATAAAACTAGGAACCAAATAGGAAGTGGGGGGGAGAGAGAGAGAGAGAGAGAGAGAGAGAGAGAGAGAGAGAGAGAGAGAGAGAGAGAGAGAGAGGAAGAGGGATAGAATACGATAAAGAGAGGGGGACGGAGAGAGTTAGGGACAGAGAGAGAAGGGGATAGAGAGAGAGAGAGAGAGAGAGGAGAGAGAGAGAGAGAGAGAGAGAGAGAGAGAGAGAGAGAGAGAGAGATTAGGAAAAGGAGAGGGGGGAGAGGGAGATTGGGAAAAGGAGAGGGGGTGAGGGAGATTGGGAAAAAGAGAGAGAGAGAGAAAGGGTGATGACATGATTAAGAGAGGGAGAGGAAGGGAGAGAGTAGGTAGTAGGAAGAGAGGATAGAATAGGATAAGGAGAGGGGGACGGAGAGAGAGAGTTAGAGACAGAGAGGAGGGGATATGAAGAGAGAGAGAGAGAGAGAGAGAGAGAGAGAGAGAGAGAGAGAGAGAGAGAGAGAGAGAGAGAGAGAGAGAGAGAGATAAGGAGATGGGGTGGAGGGAGAGGGAGAGAGAGGGAGATTAGGAAAAGGAGGGGGGAGAGAGAGAGAGAGAGAGAGAGAGAGAGAGAGAGAGAGAGAGAGAGAGAGAGAGAGAGAGAGAGAGAGAGAGGAGAAATTGGAAGAGAGGGAGAGGGAGATTGGGGAAAGGAGAGGGGGAGAGGGATAGAGAGGGAGATTGGGAAAAGGAGGAGGGAGAGGGAGAGAGTGAGGGAGAGAGAGGGAGATTAGGAAAAGGAGAGGGGGAGAGGGAGAAGGAGAGAGAGGGGATGGAGGGAGGGAGGGAGATTGAGAAAAGGAGAGAGAGTAGGGGATAAGAAGAGAGGGTGATTTGGAAAAGGAGTGGGAGAGAGGGAGAGGGAGAGAGAGGGAGATTGGGAAAAGGAGAGGGGGAGGGAGGAAGAGAGGGAGATTGATAAAAAGGAGAGAGAGAGAGAGATGAGAGAGAGAGAGAGAGTAGGAAAAGGAGAGGGGGAGGGGAGAGAGAGTTAGGGACAAACAGAGAAGGGGATAGGAAGAGAGGGAGAGAGATAGGGAAAGAAAGAGAAGGGAGAGAGGGTGAGAATAGTATTAAGAGAGAGAGAGATAGAGAGATAGAGAGAGATAGAAGAGAGAGATAGAGAGAGACAGAGAGAAGGGGATAGGGAGAGAGAGAGAGAGAGAGAGAGAGAGAGAGAGAGAATGGGATAGGAAAAGAGGGAGAGAAGAGGATAGGGAGAGGGGGAGGGAAGAGGATAGGAGAGGGGGAGGGAGAGAGAGTTAGAGAGAGAGAGAGTAGGGGTAGGAAGATAGGGATAGAATAGGATAAGGAGAGGGGGAGGGAGAGAGAGTTAGAGACAAAGTGAGAAGGGGATACGAAGATAGGGAGAGAGAGTTAGAGACAAAGAGAGAAGGGGATAGGAAGATAGGGAGAGAGATATGGAAATAAAGAGAAGGGAGAGAGGGTGAGAATAGGATTGAGAGAGAGAGAGAGAGATGAGAGAGAGAGGAGAGAGAGAAGAGAGAGAGAGAGAGAAGGGGATAGGAAGTGATGGAGAGGGGTAGGGAAAGAAAGAGAAGGGAGAGAAGGTGAGAATAGGATGAAGATGAGAGAGAGAGAGAGAGAGAGAGAGAGGAGAGAGAGAGAGAGAGAGAGAGAGAGAGAGAGAGAGATGGGGAGGGAGAGAGAGAGTAGGGGTTAGGAAGAGGGATATAATAGGATAAGGATGAGGGGGAGGGAGAGAGTGTTAGAGATAGAGGAGAGAAGGAAGATAGGAAGAGAGTGCGAGAGATTGGGAAAGAAAGAGAAGGGAGAGAGGGTGAGAATAGGATTGAGAGAGAGAGAGAGAGAGAGAGGAGAGAGAGAGAGAGGAGAGAGAGAGAGAGAGAGAGAGAGAGAGAGAGAGAGAGAGAGAAGGGGATAGGAGGAGAGAGAGAGAATAGGATAAGGAAGGCGGTGAGAAAGCCAGTTAGAGAGAGAGTAGGGGGGAGAGGGGGTAAGATAGAGAATAAGGAATATGATAAGAAGAGGGGGAGGGAGAGAGAGGGGGAGAGAGAGAGGAGATTGGGAGAGAGGGAGAGGGAGAGGAAGAGAGAGAGAGAGAGAGAGAGAGAGAGAGAGAGAGAGAGAGAGAGAGAGAGAGAGAATAGGGTCAAGAGAGGGAGAGGAGAGAGAATAGGATAAGATAATGAGAGGGGGAGGGAGAGGTAGGGTGAGAGGGAGAGGTAGTGGGAGAGAAAGAGAGAGAAGTGGGAGACATGCATGTATACAAACATATATACATATATCTATATAAATATATGTATATATAACTATAGATATGCATATATACATAAATAAACACATATTATATATGTATGTCTATACATATGTGTCTTATATGCTAAGTTTACAAGCATACATTTTTATGTCTTCATAACCCATACAGGTTTTTGTGAAACTCAAAATGATGTTTTTCATAACCTGTACGGGTTTTGTGACACTCAAAATAATGTTTTTCATAACCAGTACGGGTTATGAAAAACCATAATTTTGGTTTTTCATAACTCGTACTGGTTTTGGGAAATTCAAAATGATGGTTTTAGTTCTACATAACCCGTACGGGTTATGTAGAACTATGAATGGTACTTTTTTTTTTCAAAACCTAAGCGGGTTTTGGCTTGGTAAGAGGGTTGGAAAATGACCCTAAGACTTGCAAGCCCATTTTCCCTCTATTTCTGTCCCTTTACATGTTTTTTCATCTTCCAACATGATTTCTCGACTTCTTCATCATCAGGTATACAAATGATCAAGTGGGTATCTCTAAAATTACCACCATAATCTCACATGTCTCTTCATCTTTCTGACCATATACTTTTTTCTATTTTTAGACAACATTAGCATAGTAAACTTTAATTTTCTTTACCAGTGCCTTGACAGTCCTCACAGACATACATCTACCATATTTTTAATAACTTTTGATATACTTGACCAAATTCAAAATAACTTACATATTATTGTTCTACACTAGATTCTATACAATTTTAAAAAAAAGTTTTCATTTTGGATTATTTTGATGCAAGTTATGCCCAGCGCATGAATAGGTACCAAATTTTCAAGATGCGGTCACTTCAAAACATCATTAAAAACAAAATACTCAATGAAAAATTACAAAAAAATACACAACGTCTAGATCTCAATCTTACCTATCATCCTACCAAAGGGTTTTGCAAAATACTAAATCTAATTATATATTTTGTGCAGCGTATGAAAACAGATATGTCATGTTTTTAAAAAAAAATCAGGAACAGTTTTTCGTGCGAGAGAGGTTTGACCCTCTTAATCTTATCCAATTTAAAAAAAAATTATTATTTTAGAAACTAGATTCAGATTAATACAATTCTTATTGTTTTTTCAACTTCTAGTTTTGAGTGTGTGACCTTCGAATATCTCTTTGAAGTTCAGGTTTACCTATTTTCAGAAAAAAAATGTGGCCACTTATACCCCCCTTTTTGTTCACCATCTTGGTGCACTTACCCCAAGGATGATTATAAAGAAGAGAAAAAAGGACTTCATGTTTCTCCCCCAAAGTATGTTAAAGTAAAATACTACCACCACTAATGATAAAAATCCCCCATTACATTGGTAATTATGCCATAGGATGAAGAGCAACATGAAGAGAAAGGAAGTGCTAAGGCATGATGTTTTTACCAAGAAAGACAACTAGATCTTTCGTGAGACAAATGTGTGCAAGATCACATTGTACTTGAACAAATTTCTTAAATGCATATCATTTTCCAAGAGAATGTGAATATAAATCATGAAAAATGCAATATTCACTACCTTTCACTTGCTTAAGATTTTTGTTTTTATTTTGAGGAAAGAAAATGTTCTTGTCATATTTCAATCTCCAATAGATTCTTGCAGCTAATTTGTCAAGATGGTAAATAAAATCTTCCTATGAAGAAGAGGGTTTGTTAGAAGAAGGGGTTTCATTATCCATAATTCTAATTTTCCCACTTTCTATGCCATCTTGGATAGATTTTTGAAAATCAAGGCAATCATTAGCATTATGGTAATGGGTTCAATGAAATGAACAAAAAGGATGCTTTGAAGAAGAAGAATTATTGCGAGCTCTCTTGATTTGTTATTGTTGGAGATAACCTTTAAAGTTTTGAAGTCTAAGGAATTCATCCATAGAAAGAGGGGTACCACTTCCTAGGCCTCTTGTAGTAGTTTGTGTAGGAGGGTTTATAGGGACACGAGTTCCATGCTCAAATTTCCCAATTCCTTGTCCTTTAAAACCTTGTTTTGTAATTATATGATAGCCATGACTATAAGAATTTTGAAATTGACTAGAATGAGGAAAGAGATCATGAATTTCTTTGAAATATGATGTGTAAGGAGGTAGAAAAGGATTTGTAGATGAAGGAGGAGTATCATGTGAAATGAGAATTTATTTGTGTTTATCAAGCTTATCCTTTTTGGAAGATTGGGTAGGAATATCTCCATCATCTAAAAGCTCATTTTTATTAATTTTTATGCGAGTATAAAGGTCATGAATAAAATGCATGACATCATCCTCTCTACACAGACTTTGATGTTGAAGATAGGTCCTAGGAGAATAAGGTGGATCTAAAGATGTAAGAATGTTGATGTTATCATATTTCCCCTCTTGTTCAAGGGTATGTGTAGAAGAAGAAGATGGATCCACATTACTTTCCAATGCTTTCTTTGTTTTATAAAGATCATTTCATAAATCATTAGATCTCATTTCTTTCACACAAGATACCCTAGGAGAGGTACAAGGGTTAGGATTTCTAGTTTTAGGATCTACAAAAGATTTAAGGTGATTAACATAAGAAATACGTTTTGTTGACAACATCACCATAATGCAACATAAATGATACATGAAAGCTTTGAGGTCTAATAATTTGTAAATCCTAACAACACAATATAACCAAGTGCTATGAAGAAAGAGAAGCAAGAGGAAATGGAAGAAACTCTTATCCGACACATGATAAATATATGCAAAAATTAATATGATCACATGTGAAAGAGAAAATCCAATTTATTAATTGCCATTAAAAGTCTCTTAAGTGAAATTTGAATTTGCCATTAAAAGTCTCTTAAGTAAATCCAATTTATGGTTTAACCACTGAATTTTCAAAATAAAAAGATAGATTTGAATTCCAACTTTGAAATAGAAATCAGATTTGAAACAAGCAATTTAAATTTTACACCTCACAAACTTAATTCTCACAAAATGAAAAATTAGGGTTTTTATGCAATTAACCTCTTAAATTTGCAAATAGATCAAACTTGAAAATGAAAATTTGAAATTCAAATTGCAATTAATGAGATCTAAGAATGAGAAATCAGAATTAATGTGTAAGACATTGGGTTCACCAAAATGTAAAGTGGAAAATTGGATCCTAGTGACTCCCCACCTATGAGAGAGAAAGGAAGCCACTACGATGGTTTTCACTTGGGAGGAACTTCACATTCAAAAGAGGGGTTGAATCCACTAGATCCAAATCCTAGAGAGACAAGGATCTGAATACTAAGTAGATTGCAAGTGGTTGAAGTATGATCTACCCTCGTTTGTAAATGAGAAAGTTGACTTGTTGACTATGTGGAAAAGAGAGAGGAAATGAGTGAAATGAGGTGCTACCAGTTTGGGATTGTGTTGTAACTTCAGACATGAGATAATTAAATTGATGCAGACCTACCCTAAAAATTTTGAGAAAAATCATTGAGGTTATGGTGGGAATGCACATGGTTTGCCACAAAATCTGTGAAATGAAAAAGGGTTCTTTTGTCTCTACAAATGAAGCCCAAATTTGCAACTACAACTAAGCACCTACAACCTTCTATATCCACAACTTGTTGATGATGATTGCTTTTCTTCTTGTATGTAATCACAAATGTTGTATGAAATGGAATGTAACATGACAAAACCCTAACACACACACATGCTTGCAAATGAATGTTGTAATGTTGCTCCAATGAATGAATGTAGAAGACTTGAATGCTTGATAATGACCTTGAAATCTTGTATCTTATGTTTATGCTCTTTATCTCTTATCCTTTGTTATGTGTCTATGCAATATCTATCCATCCATGAATAAGGGTATTGAATTCCCTGTTATACATGCCTCGAGGATTAACTTTAAACCACCTAAGGCTGATAAGGAGGAATAACAAACCCCAAAGACAAGGAGTGCATAGGAGATCAGCAAACCCACACATAGGCCCACCCTAGGAGGTGGGGACAGGGGCACCATGCCACTTTCCTAGGGGGATAAGGGAACCATGCCCCTGCCCTAGGGGGGACAAGGGTGCCATGCCCTTGTCCTGCCCAATTTTGGGGCTCGGACAGGGTCTAGAGAAAATAAAAGAGATGAAGGAGGAAGGGAGAAAGGTTGGAAATGTAGACATAGGTCCCAGTTAAGGAAGCGGATGTGATCACCAAGGTGAGGACCCCAAATGTGGTTAAAATTGTAGGGGTCACAATTTTATGACACTAAAATTACATGTCTTAAATAGGTTGATGTACACTAAAAAATAGGGTCCTTCATACTTGAAAGTAGACATCACTTGCACACATGCACGAGGATGAGTGAAACTAGCAAAACAAGGCTAGACTATTTTTACACTCCTTCCTAGAATGGATCTCCTAGATAAAAACATCTAAGGGTGAGGTATCCATGTCCCTTTTCATCATTCTTCTCATGGATCATCTAGAAAAACATATATAGCATGTCTCCATGCTCTCTCTTTCCTTCTTCTCATGAACTCGTAGATTTTCTATTGATAATTCATGGATGATGCATTCTTTTCTCTTTTTTGTGATCACTTGTGTTCATGAGATGGTATTTTTCAAGAATGATAGCATGGCTAGTTAACTTGAGGTAAGTTTTTTTAGTACTAGTCCCTTGTGTTATGTGTCCTTGCATATGATTGTGTGAGTTAAAGTCCTAGTATTGGGGGCTTGGTTCCTCAAAATTAGTGAAGTCTTATCTCCTTGTGATTGCATTTTTATTTTCTCCTCTCTTTCTAATCTCATCTTTCCACTTTATTGAGAGTATGATCATAATTTCATACTCCACTAAAGTGGAGGCTAAATGTAACATCGTAAATTATACACCCTTAATTTGGGCGGTACAATTCCACGCTTAGGTTAGCACCTACCTTCATGTGTTTCATGTTGAATTTTGAATTCTATTTAAGCATTTAATTAATTAATTTAATTAAATATAAAGTCCTCTTTTATCTATCCACATATCATAAAATTGGGCCCTTAACCCTAAATGTGCCCCTTTTTTATTTTATCCTTTTAATCAATTAATCCATTAAAGCCCTAATTAGGTCTTATTTCGACCTTAAAGGTCCGATTTCACATATTTAAACACCTTCAATTTTCGCATCGAGTTGGGGATCACCTTATTATCACGATATCTTCCATCCCTATATATTCAGAAAAACGTTGGTCGGACCGATGTGATTCACATCGGTCCTAACATTTTCTCCCCAAAATTTGAGATCTTGTTTTGGTGGTATTATAATATTTAAATCCAGATTTGTGTGAAATTATATCATTTCTAGGTCGGCCTAAAGGTGATTTCAATTATGAAATTACTATATAGGGCATCCTTCTAAACTCATTTTTAATCTAAGACTCTAATAAATCAATCTCTTCATTCAACCATTGTGGAGAAAATTTCATCATTCATATGCAAGCATGTGTTTGTGATTAGGCTTTTTCCACGTTCATGCCATTTCATACAACATATGTGATTACATTCAAGAAGAAAAGCATCATTATTAGTAATTGCAGATATGAGGTATATCATCCCATCATTTTATTCTAGTATTTGAAATATTTCATTTAAGATTGATTCTAAACTAGAGTTTGACTTAAGATAACCTCGATTCCCAACCTATTTCCCCTTTTTCTTGTGCATAGGAAATAGGTAAGGAGCTACAATATTTAGGATAGGCATTATCTATAGTGGCAAATCAATCCCCATTTGGTGTGTGAAAATTTCACAGGACCATGGTGACAGGTGCCACAGTCCCAACATTTTAGGATCTTCATTTTGGAGCAAGTCTCAATCCTCTTACAATTCTCTATTCTAGGTGTATGGTTCAATCTGATGATTTTAGTTCACTCTTTCTATTTTCTACCCTCATTTTTATCACTTTACCCTAATTTTAGGAATTCAACTCACAAAAGAGGGTAAACAAAATCAACTTCCTTGAAATCTAATAAGCATTCAGTTCTCATCTTTTGAGTTTGTGACTGAATCTATTAGGTTTCACCCCTCTTTTGAATGTAATGGTAAATTAGTAGTTTTCATACATCTAATGGTGGAAACCCTAATTTTTCACCATTACATTATTAGCTAATGCAATAAAGATTATTGATCTCCATTCATAGTAAAAATACAAAGAAAAGGTTTCTGAGGTCAAAACTATTTCTATTTGTATTTCTAAGGCTCTCCCTTTAAAGGATTTTGCAAATAGCCTTAATGCAACATTATTATCTGTTACAAAATGTTCATAAATTAGCTACATCTTGGAAGTGTACTACATGGGTTTTTCCCTCCCCGCCACTAAATTTATGTAAATAGAGATAAGGTGGGAATAGGGTCCCATTGATTAGGATGAGTTGGAGGGGTTAAAGGGATACCACTATCCCAAATAAAAGAGTTATAAGTTTGTCCTTTAAGGGCCATTTCAACTTGAATTTAGGTTTGGGCTTGACTCATGTCTGATGGTGTATATCTTGGACATGACACATTTACCAACAGATAGAGAAATATGCTTTGATTATAGGTAGCTTGTAACCTTGTGACTATTCTATGGTTCATACACCTCCTTATGTTTTAAAAAGATGGTCTCATCGGGCATGCCAAAAAAAATTTGTTGATACTTAAGTTTTTGCTCTCGGAAAAATCGTTATGAGAAGTTAAGTAAAAGGGGTGTAAGGAAGTTAAGTAGTGGAACAACTTCCTACACTAATCTTGAGAGGAGGGTAATGCAAAATTTTTTACAGAACTTTATGGTAGTTATAAAAAACAAAGATAGATATAATAACATTCAAACCATAACACAATGATTTACGTGGGCAAAACCCTTTCGAGAGAAAAACCCCACACTCCAAAAGGTGGCCAATATATTATTCAACAATAAAAAAGGATTACAATATACTTGCAGAGAAATCTCTTCATGGGAGTATCACTAATTAGAGATTTAGAGGTAACTCAATAGCCATAAGACTCTTACACACAACCTTTATCTCATGCACCTCATATATAGGAGATACAATACAAGAAACCATCAAACAATATTACAAAACCATGGGATAAAACCACCCAATAAGATGTATCCGACCTTATCTCCATTCTAGATTCCCTATGACATGTTACAACACACATGAACACATGTCCCTCCCTTTTATAGTTCATTGATATGTCCGATATAAACAATATTTCCTATTTCTGAAGAACAAACTTCTGGAGGCCATAACTTGTGAAACATGTGTCCAATTGACAAACCATTTGAAGCACCAGAAAGCTCGTGAAGTTCTCTATTGCCTTTTAAGCCACTACACCACTAACACCCATTTTTCAAGACATTTTTGAGCCTATAAATTCCTCAAAATCAAATTTAAACCATTTATTAGACCCCTCCAAAACACAAAATTTAATATCTTCAAAACTAGTTGTGATCTTGTGATGTAACTTTACCAGAATGCTTATCTAGCCAACTAGAAGCTTCGGGAGAATTTTGCACCATTTTGTGCTCAAATAAAAAATTACTATAAATACTAACCTTATGTAAATGCAAGGTTGAGACACCATTTTCCCAACAAATCTCCCACTTGTCGAACACCTTGCAAGTGAAAAGGGACTACCAAAACAATAAATCAATTGCCAGGGGTCATGAGGCTCATAGACTCCAAACACCATATGAACTTCTTTGTGCTCACAGCCTTAGTTGAAGCATCTGCAACATTCATCAAAGTGTCTACCTTAATCAGCTTCACCCTTCCATCTTTGACCATATCTCTAAGAAAATGATACTAAACATCAATGTGCTTGGTCTGGGCATGAAATATCGGGTTCTTAGCAAGGTAGATTGCACATTGACTGTCAGAATAAACCTTCACGGCTCCTTGTTTTATTCCAATGTCTAAACACAATATCTTAAGCCAAATGGATTCTTTACAAGCATTAGTATCTTTCATATACTCTGCTTCAGTAGTGAAAAAAGCAACCACAAACTATCGCCTACTCATCCAACTAATTGCACCACCAAATAAAGTAAACACATAAGCACTGGTGGATCTTCTGCTATCAATATCACCTGCCCAATCTGAATCCACATAGCCATGAATGTCAAGGTAAATCATGTCTCCAATTTAATTACCATAATAACATAAAGAATACTCTAAGCTACCCTTCAAATATTTGAAGACTCTTTTGACTGCATCCCAATGAACTCTACCAGGATTAGACATATATCTGGACAGAACTCCCACTACTTGGGCAATGTCTGGTCTAGCACAAACCATAACATACATCAAACTTCCAACTTCACTTTGTTAAGGCACTCTTCTCATGTCTTCTATCTCCTATGGGGATGTAGGACAATCTGTAATAGATAATTTTGTTCCAATTGTAAAAGGAACACATATTGGTCTAGAATCCTGCATGTTGAGCCTCTGTAACATTGAATTCACATACTTACTCTGGCCTAGCCAAAGCTTTTTGTTCACTCTATCTCTTTTAATTTCTATCCCAAGAATGTGTTTTGCTACACCAAGATGTTTCATTTCAAATTTAGTAGCAAGTTGAGACTTTAGTTTTGAAATCATACCTTTCCCTCTACCAATGAATACCATATCATCAACATACAATGCAATGTACAGGAAATGATCACCATTAGTTTTATAATAGACACAATGATCTGATTTAGAATGATAAAATCCCAAATTCAACACATATGTATCAATTTTTTGGTACCTCATCGTAGGGCTCTATTTGAGGCCATACATGGATTTCTTTAATTTATAGACCAAATTACTTTTAGCTTTCACCACATAGTTCTCTGGTTGTGTCATATAAATATCTTCCTCTAAATAACCATGAAGGAAAGCACTTTTTAGATCCATTTTCTCAACTTCTATATCATAAGCAGTAGCAATAGAAAACAAAAATCTAATGGATGTCATTTTGGCAATAGGAGAAAATATCTCAACATAATCAACACCCTCAACCTGCGAGTAGCCTTTTGCAACCAACCTTGCTTAATACTTCTCAATTCTTCCATCTGAACTAATCTTTTTTTTGAACACCCATTTGCAACCAACAGGCTTCTATCCTTCAGGAAATGGTACAAGATCCCATGTATCATTCTTTTTTCAAAGCTATTGTTTCTTTTTCCATAGAAATCTTCTAGGATTATGCATCATTCATACCTAATGCCTCTTCTACAGTTTTCGGTTCATCTAAATTAGTATTCAAAGAAAAAATACATCTCCAATCATTAGGTGAATACCTTTTAGGTGGCTATCTATGTCTTGTAGACCTTCAAACAAGATGAGTTGGAGGTTCTTCCTCCTCTTCTGAAGATTTAGAGCTAGACGCTTAACTCTCCTCAACTTCTTGACTATCTAGGGGTCTTGATTTTGTTGGCATTCTGATGTAGTTTTGTATGACCGGTGAATGATATGGTTGTCATTGTTGGAAACGTCATCTCTTAAGTCTTCATAGTCTATCAGTAGTAAGTAAATAGGATAAGCAGTTAGTAGGCCGGAAAACAACTAGTAGACCGACAAGTAGTAAGTACACCGGAAAGAAGTAAGTAGACTGGGTAATGGTGAGTAGACTGGCATAAAAGAGGTCCACCGACTAAACAAAGAAAAAACCAGTATACAAGAGGAAACTGGCTAGACAGATTTTGGTCGGTACACCGAAAGAGTCTGTAATCGAGAGAGTGGTAATGTTTAGTTAACATTCAGTTAAATCGTGAGTCTTCTCCATTCAACCAACAAACTTATTGGCATGTTCAATTGTCTTGACAGATATTCCTACAATGATTTTAGGGGCATGATTTAAGGCATGGTAACAAAATTTTCAATGGGATGTTTTGGAGGGAAAGTTGGTGACAAACTTTAGGGTCAATAAATTCATATAATTCATTCTTGAGATGGTTGTTGTCAAGGTGAATTGAGATAATGTGAAAGTGTACATGGGGGAGTTTAAGAGAGTCTAGAGCTGAGTGACAGTGGACCGAGAAAGTGGAGTTCAACAGAGTGGTGATCCAAGTGACAGAGGACCGAAAAAGTGAAGTTCAATAGAGTGGTGATCCAAGTGATAGAGGACCGGTAGAGTGGAATCCAAGGATCAAAAAATTAGTTGAGGGGAGAGTTGAAGGTGTATTCAAGAAATCAGTGTTGTGCAGAACATACACAACTGATGCAGACATAGTGTGATTCTTCAGTGTGCTCTGATCAAGCTAATCAGTAGCCACTCTAGCAAATAATTTGTATGTTTCTCTCTAACCATTGCAACTAAAATCCCTTAATATGGTGGACTTTAATAGGTCCTATTGCAAAAATCCCTTAACTGGGTGCCATCTTAATTGATGATTTTAAGACCTTTTGATAAGGCTACCTTTAATAGGGTAAAGGCACTAATATGCCTTAGACAAAATCCCTTAACAGGGTGGCACCTAACAATGTCTTTGTAATCTCTTAACATGGATGGCTCTTCATTGGGCATACTCCATAAGAGAACAAATTTTGTGAGTTCCTACTCACACTGTGGATTTGTCCCATTTGGGTTTCCATGAGATAAATCTTGGTGTCACTGTATTTCTTTCCATGCATGGTTATTCTTCTGCGATAGTTATTTATATTGATGAATGATAAGTCAGTGATAACTTAAGATTAAATGTTTTAATTGAGCAAAACTAGTAAAGTGTTGATTCACCCCTCCCCTCTCAGCACTGATTGGGACTAATAGATTCAACAACTAAATGAGAGTCACGACATCATAGATCAACTATCTGAACATAGTGGATTTGAAGAAGCTGAAGAAGCGATCTCAGAACTCATGGAAAATAACAAGAAATTGACTGAAGAAATCACAGATCTCAAAAGAGAACATGAAGGTTGGGCCCTAAGAATGACTAAGATACTGGAAGCCAACAGAAGTGTCGATGAAATAAAAAGGGAAGAAGAAGAAGAACTATCAAAGGATGAAAGATCCAGGAGGCTTGTTGAAGATGCTCTGAAAGAAAATGATGTAATCACGATTAAGAAAGATGAAGAAATCCAAATTCTCATGAAGGAGAATGAATACATACATAAGCAACTGTATGACAACACATAAGAAAAACAAAAGATGGTGAAAGAGATTAAACAACTCAATAGTGAGTTGAAAGATGAGAATGAGAGAAATGAGAAGCTGAGAAAATTCAATGAAATCTCTGAGAAGTTAGATAAATAGTTAAAGGCTCAGAGAAGGATAAAAGACACAACTGGTTTTGCTTACCATGGTACAGGTCCTATGAAAACTAGTGAATCATTTAAATCCAAAAGGATGAAGGATGATAAAAGGAACCATTCTAAAGTGAAAGGTATGAAGTTCTCTAAATTCTCCTATAATCATTGTGGTAAATTAGGTCATAAGACTAATGATTGTAGAAATAAATCAGTTAGTCATAAGAAGAATTTCACATTTGATGGGTATTAGCATAATTGTCATAAGTATGGCCACAAGGCTTATGAGAGTAGATCTCAATCTAGCAGTATACCAAATAGAATTAATTTTAATGGACATTGTTTCACATGCAATAAGTTTGGACATAAATTTGAAGAATGCAAGCTCAACCTAAATGTATCGAGACAACCATTCAAACTACTTAATCCTAATAAAAGAAATAATCAGTTCAAAGCCACCTGTTTCACCTGTGGTAATTTTGGTCATGTTGCAAAATGGCAGAGTGAGAATGGGGAAGAGAAATAATGCAAGACCATTGAGGACAATTGGTATGGTGTGTTTCAATTGGCATAAAATTGGTCAATTAGCTAGAGAGTGTAGGAATCAATCCTATAATCGGTCTGGAAATAATAACTGGTGTGGTAAAAAGAAAGGACACAATGAAATTAAAGGGAAGAAGACATTTGAAGAGGTGGAGAAGGAAATGAAAAAGAAATGGATCAAGAGAAAAGAAAGAAAAGAAGAAGAAAACCTTCCAGAAACCAAGTCATCATCCACCAGTGATGACAGTTCCTCTTCAAACTAGGCATATCGATGCTCAGGGGGCACACATATGGTAAGATTACTTTTGAATCCCCTTAACAAATATAAGTATATGTCTATTTGCATGGTTGTGATGCATAAAAGTGTGAAGTCCTGATGCCAATAGATAACAAGATGAGAGGGGGGGGGGTGAATCATTCAAACTTAATCTTCAATAAAACCAACAGATTCCACCTCAGTAACATATACTTCAGCTATATATCCAAAAACTATGAAACATGCTAACTCATAAACATATAATCATCATAACACATATAACACCAGATTTAACGTGGAAACCCAAATAGGGAAAAACAACTGTGGGATTTCGGACCCACTAAGAAATATACTCTTCTAGAGTATGCTTGGTTAAAAGCAAATCCTGTTAAAGATTACAAACACATTGCTAGATGTGACTTGGTTAAGGGATTTCCCTTAGATCTGTTAGGATCTTCACTTTCTTAGAAGTGACCTTGTCAAAGGATTTCAAACACTCAACTTAGAATGTTACCTTGCTAGAGGATTTACAAATAAGACTGTTAGGTCCACTCGGTTAAGAGATTTTCTGTCACTTTACAAAACAATAGTAATAAAAATATATCTACAACTTCACATCTGAAATGCTAAAGAAGATTCTATTTTCTCAATACAATCAAGTCAAAAGACTTATCTATCCTCCTGTCGGGCTTCCTACTCTGTTATTAAAATAGGTCTTCAAGCTTCTGTGCTCGGTAATCACTATGTAGCATCCCTATGCATACAATTGCCCGCATACATTGTTCATCAACAACTCCTTATTTATTGTAGCATCCTAAAATTGCGACACTTGCAATTTCGACTGCATTTTGGTCTTCACAATGGCGACGCAACACGCAACCTGAATGGAGACCCCAAAACTCGCTCACAACACTGAAAACTGCATTTTTCAAGCACCCTGGCCTGAACCTCCTTGCACCCTGATGTCCCGGGAGGTGGGACCAGAGCGCCCAGCGCCCTGGTCCCTCAGGACCAGGGCGCCCAGCGCCCTGGTCCCTGGGTCCTATTTTGCGCCCAGTTTCCTAAGCGATATCGGGTCTTTTTGATTGCAATTTGGAAATATACTTCCCTGGTCGGCCTAAGGTCGGGAAAATCAGTCTATTAGCCCTAAATGACAAGTATATAAACTACATTTTCCTCTTTCATTCGATATGAGGGAAAAGGCATGGAAATTATATTCAAGCATTCAAGCATTCAAGCATTCAAGCATTCAAGCATTCCTTCTAAGTCTCCATTCAAGGCTAAGTGTTGCATTCAAGACAAGGATTCAACCATTGAAGAGGAGATCACATACAACATACAACATACAACATACAACATCTAAACCTTTGCACATAAGGATACCAACATCCTTAGAACAAGGTATTAGTACTTGTTTTACATTATAGTCATTTACATTTACAGCTCTTGCTCATTTCTTGGTTAATTCCAAAACCGGGGTTTGACCTAAAGGCAAACCCCTAATCCCTAACCCCCCAATCGTCTTCGCTTTTCTGTGTGTAGGTTGCAGGTACGCGGCTGAAATTGAAGATCTGGAATCCTTGTGCAGAGACGAACAGATCCCCCTTCGTTTCGCGGATTTTTCGGAGGACCGTGGCGCTGGGCGCCATCGTCCTGACAACTTTTGCTCAAATTTGCAGGACAGCACCGTATCGACATTTTACTGCTAATTCCAGGTCCGCAGCTTCATCCTATAACCCGAACTTAGTTTATAAGCGAATCTTTATGACTTTCTATGCATCCTTAGCTTAATTTCCTTAATCTTTACAAAAGAGGGTAGCCTTACTTTCCTAACCCTTGAAATTCATTTAGCATCCAATCTTGCATTACGTGGGATTGGATCTTATGAGTTTCAACCCCTCTTTTGAATGTAAAGTCTTCCCCCTAAGTGAAAACCCATCGAATCCTAGTGAACCTCCCTTCTCTCTCCTCGGAGTTAGAAGAGGGGAGACCAACTAGGGTTCGACTGCGATTTTCCGCTTTACATTTTGGTGAACCCGACGTGAACATCCTTTCTGATTTTTCATGTTTAGATCTGAAAAAATTAATTACATTTCCATGTTTGATCTTTTGCAAAATTTTAGAGGTGATTGCATAAAAACCCTAAAATTTCTTTTTAGTAATTAAACTTGCGAAATGTCTAAATGTTAATGCTTGTTTCAGATCTGTCCTTCTATTACAAATTATCAATTCATATTTGTGCTTTAATTCTGAAAATTAAGTGGTTAAAAGTCAAAACCCTAATTTTTGAAACCCTCTTGATTCAACATTTGTCCGACAATTTGACCGATCAAAACATCTCCAAATCAGCTGTAACTTTGGATTCCGCAATAAAATCACAATATCTTTCATCCCTGAAAATTTGGAAAAAAGTTGCGAGGACCGTGTTGCACTCCGAGCGCCATCGTCCCCGACATTTTTTCCAAAATTTCGGGAGCGAGATCTTGCTGTATTTTTCTGCTAAAATCCAGAATTTTGGCTGATTTTGTCAATTATAACACTTTCAAAATTACAGTCAAAGTTGGTCTTGTGATTGCTTGGTCTAAGGCTCCTAATCATTCAAAAATTATCGAAACTGAAATTTTGTGTCAAAATTGTGTTCTTACTGTCTTAGATCTGAAAATTGTATTTGCATTCATTCGAAATTTCAGTGCTTTATTCAAATATTTGCATTTTGTGACTTTTGAAATTAAGTGCTTAATTACAACAACTTTGATTTCCGCTTTCAAAATTGAATTTTGCGTGAAATTGAATCAATTTTTAAATTTCAAAATTTGCATTGCTCTTGACATTCCCTCTAAAATCATAAAATTCAAAATTTCAGTCTCCCTCGCTTTTTCAAAATTCAAATTTTGCATTTTTCGACAATCTTGATAGGGTTCAATTTTGAATTTGCAACTTTAATTTGGCCTATCTACAGATCGTAAAATCCCTCAATTTTTTCAGATTAGCTCTAAAATCATCATACCTTTCATCCCTGCAAATTTCGAAAAAAGTTGCAAGGACCGTGTTGCACTCCGAGCGCCACGGTCCCGAACATTTTTTCTGAAATTTCGGGAGACTATTGTGATTGCATTTAACAGCTTAAATTTGGAAGATTGGCTGGTTTTACTGAAAATTGCTACCTCTAAAATCAAAATCTTCTCTCTCTCTCTAGTGCATGAGTTTTACAACAATAAGCGCTACTTACACTATTCCCGTTAGACGAAGCCGTAGAATTAAGTCCTTCCGAGGTTTAACTACTGAGGAGATGGAACCTAATTTGAGTAGTCTTTTTAACGAGGACATGGGTAATTCCTCTAATCCTCCTAATGATGAAGAAGCTCCCCATGAAGTTTTTGTTGAACAACTTTCCAAATTGGATAACCAATTTGACGATTTTCACCAATGGATGTCTCATGAGTATCCCGATAGTCAATCTCTTCCTTTAATTGAGGGTCTAAAACGTATGCTTCAAAGTGATAAGAATGGAATTGATGTTTTACGTGGTATCGCACACATTGTGGATTCGAATGTGATGCCTATGAAGAGTTGTGCTAAATCTTTAGGTTATACACAACCTCCTACACAAGTCAATCATTCTATTCCTTTGACCACTTCTATTGCTAGTTTACCTACCTTTACATCAAACATCATGGCTACCTCTATACAAGACATTCCTCCTGTGATTACCAGTCATGGGGGCAATCCTCCTTCTTCAATTAACCCTATTCCTTCATTTAATCCGACTTCTTCATTCATTCCTTCAATAAGTGTTCCTATTACATCTTCACAAATGAACATGACACAAGGGGGCAATTCATTTAACCATTCCATTCCTCCTTGTAGTGTTCCTCCTATCCAATCATCCCCTATGGTTGACTATCATAGGGTCCCACCACCTTACTCTTTACCATCTTTCAATAACATCACACCTCCATCTCAATCTAACACACCTAATATGAACTCTTCGACTGAAGCTACCATTAATAATCTTGCACAAACTGTCTCTTCTTTACAGCAACAAATTGCCTCTATGAATCAATCTAAGTTTAGTGTGCCCACATTTGATGTTGCGAGCCCACTTTCTCTTGACATTGTTCGAGCTATTCCTCCTAAGCATGTTGAAATCCCGCATTTGGAACTTTATAATGGTAAAGGAGATCCTCTAACACATGTTAAGACTTTTCAAACAATTTGTACTGATTTTGCTTATGACCAAAGGTTGCTTGCAAAACTGTTTACTAGAACATTAAGAGACAAAGCCCTACAATGGTATTGCTCGTTGCCTTCTTATTCTATTACTTCTTTCGAACAACTTGCAAATGCTTTCATTCAACAATTTCAAAACAATATAAGTCCTAAAGTTACTTTGATTGATTTAATGCATTGTAAACAAGGTGTTAAAGAAAAGGTGACTGATTTCATTGGTAGATATAAGCATTTGTATGCTCAAATTTCTTTTCCAGTGCCTGATAATGATATTCAAAGAATCTTTATTTCTAATTTGCAAAAAGATATTCGAGATAAACTCCTGTTTTCTGAGTTTACTTCTTTCCAATAGTTGTGCACCACTCTTCACAATTATCAACTGACTGCGAGTCAAATGGAACAATCACATCCTATGGCTCCGAGTGATAAGGGTGATAGTAGTCAACAACCATTTGGGAAGATTAAACTGAACAGAGATTCCATCAAATTCAATGAAAACATCATCAACAACAATGTGAATGCAGCATCAGGTGTGCCTCCTATTTCTAAATTTTTCAGGAAAGAAAGAAAGTATACTCCTTTGAATGAATCATTGCATGATATTATGAATAAGTTATTGGGACAAAATGTGCTTACTCTTCCTCCTATACGACAAATTGATCCTACAAAGATTACTTCACCTTATTTTGATCACAAAGCTTTTTGTCATTTTCATCGTCAGCCTGGTCATGATACTGAAAAATGTTTTTCTCTAAAGGGTAAAATTCAGGATTTGATTGATAATAATACTATTTCTGTTTCTGGAGTGAATGATAAAGGCAACACATCTGTAGCTCCTCCTAACCAAAATCTTTAGATTTTTACTGATCCATTACCTTCTCATACTTCTCATACCTCTAATGCGATTGAGGCTAATGATTCCTCTTTCTCATCTGATGGTCTTGTGTCTATGACTCCGAATGTGATTAACTTTGTAGAGCAGCAAGAAATCCTTAAAGAACCTTCCATCACATTTGATTCTAGCGAAACCATTAGGGCACCTGATGGTCCTTTATACATAGTTGCAAAAGTCAAGAATATGCCTTGCCGTGGAGTGCTTATTGATCCTTCGTGCATGGTTAATGTTATTACTGAAGAATTTCTTTTTACTTTGCAATTGAATCAAGTGATCTATGACAAAACAGATGTGATTGTGAAACTATTTGATGCATTTTCTTCTCCTGCAATTGGTTCTATTACATTGCCTATTGAGGTCCATAATAAATCTCTTGATGTGAACTTTGCTATTATTCCATCTTCCGAACAATTTCGTGTGAAGCTTGGCTATCCTTGGCTATCTTCCATGAAAGCTATTGCTTCTCCTATTCATAAGTGTTTGAAATTTCCCCATAATGGTGAAGTTGTTACTGTCAATCATAGTCTCTTTAAACCAGCTGAAAGAACCTCTAGTGTTCCTATTGATTACTTTTGGCCTAAACAATTCCAATCTCTTCCTCCGCGAAGTGATCATCTTTTCAAATCTTATCAAAAGTGGAAAACAGATATGATCCTATCTCTAAGTGAACCTAGAGCACCTAAACTTGACATTCCTATCATTCTTGAGAAGGAAATTCTTCCTTTGAAAGACAAAACTAATGTCTTTCCCCAAGAAGATTCCCAACCCGTCCCTATGGATGCGACTATGTCTATGCCTAATAAATCTTCTAAAAGTAGACCTATACCTCCTCGTCATGATGGACTTGGTCTTCTTCCTAAACCAAAAATTCTTCCTTTATATGGAGCAGTTCCTCCTCCTGCCTTCTATAGAGAGAAGAGACCTTCTTCTTCTCCTATTATCCAGCCTAAGAGACCACAACCTAAACACCCAAGTGATAGGGATGAGAACATTCCTCCTCCTCTATCTTCTACACTTCCTACTAAGACTAGACGTAATCGTTCTGCACGGGAACGTCGACGAAAGCGTCGTCTTAGGGCTCAAGCAGCTGCTTCTCAAACTTTGCAATCTCCACAAACACCTTCAACAAGCATTATTCCATTTTCCCCTCAGCCGGATATTGAGCCTAAATCTCCTAAACATAAGATGCATGATGGTCTTGATCCTGTGCGAGTTAAAGATCCTATTTTTATAAATCTTGATGATGATATAGATGAAAATATTACTCCTCTTGCTTCTGATAGTGAATATGAACTTGTTGATGTTGATAACCATTTATCTAATGAATTTTCTAAAGCACTTATCCTAGCTCCTAGACAAGAACAATGTGGCTTGGAACATGAACATAGCCCTTGTTTGGATCTTGTGATAGCTCCATCTGCTGTGTTGGATGTTCCTCCTCTAGCGTGTTCCCTGCCTTCCCGAAACATTGATCAGCAAGATCGGGGGGTAGATGACGTGCTAGACTAGTTACATTAGCATAGCAGATTCTCTCCTCCTCTCTTGTGTTACTTCTTCTATATGTTATTCTCATTCTTCTATTTGTTGTCCTTAGTGTTGTCTACTTGAGGACGATGCAAAGCATTGAGATCTCTCGATCTCTCTCATGTTGACTCAAAAGACACATGTGTTCCCTTCTTCTAGGCGACCTTCCTTGATTGGGGAATGAAGAACAATTATGCATACATACATATGATATATACATGACTTATCATACAGCATACTGACCCCAAGGAAAGCGAAGTCACCTCGTGCTTTGTGTTTTGTGTCTATTATCCTTGGGCTTATCTCACACTTGGGGGCTAAATCCTTGCGATAACGTGCTCCTTTTCCCTTTCTCATTTCTTATGTGTATCACTACGTTAAAACAATCACCCCCGTTGAGGCATGTGCGATCGCTTTAACGTAGGGGGGCATACACCCTGTCTATCCTTTCAAAGATACTTGAAAATTTCTTGGCAAACTTAGCTTTGTCTTGAAGATTTTTGGTATTTCTTTTGCATGACTCATAGCGAGGGAACCTTACTACTGACAGTCATGGTTCTTCCTCGTGATCTTCCCTTTTACTTTGTCAATCGAAGTTGTAAGATCCTTAGTCCACTGGGGGCTTGGTGTATCTTGCCTCCTTGACATGGTGAAAGTCTTTCAATGTTGTTTCCTTGTACTTTACCGGAAGTATGAGCATACATACTCCCGCTAAAGTGGGGGCTAAATGTAGCGTCCTAAAATTGTGACACTTGCAATTTCGACTGCATTTTGGTCTTCACGATGGCGACGCAACACGCAACCTGAATGGAGACCCCAAAACTCGCTCACGACACTGAAAACTGCATTTTTCAAGCACCCTGGCCTGAACCTCCTTGCACCCTGATGTCCCGGGAGGTGGGACCAGAGCGCCCAGTGCCCTGGTCCCTCAGGACCAGGGCGCCCAGCGCCCTGGTCCTCCAGGACCATGGCGCCCAGTGCCCTGGTCCTCCAGGACCATGGCGCCCAGCGCCCTGGTCCCTGGGTCCTATTTTGGGCCCGGTTTCCTAAGCGATATCGGGTCTTTTTGATTGCAATTTGGAAATATACTTCCCTGGTCGGCCTAAGGTCAGGAAAATCAGTCTATCAGCCCTAAATGACAAGTATATAAACTACATTTTCCTCTTTCATTCGATATGAGGGAAAAGGCGTGGAAATTATATTCAAGCATTCAAGCATTCAAGCATTCAAGCATTCAAGCATTCAAGCATTCCTTCTAAGTCTCCATTCAAGGCTAAGTGTTGCATTCAAGACAAGGATTCAACCATTGAAGAGGAGATCACATACAACATACAACATCTAAACCTTTGCACATAAGGATACCAACATCCTTAGAACAAGGTATTAGTACTTGTTTTACATTACAGTCATTTACATTTACAGCTCTTGCTCATTTCTTGGTTAATTCCAAAACCGGGGTTTGACCTAAAGGTAAACCCCTAATCCCTAACCCCCCAATCATCTTCGCTTTTCTGTGTGTAGGTTGCAGGTACGTGGCTGAAATTGAAGATCTGGAATCCTTGTGCAGAGACGAACAGATCCCCCTTCGTTTCGCGGATTTTTCGGAGGACCGTGGCGCCGGGCGCCATCGTCCCGACAACTTTTGCTCAAATTTGCAGGACAGCGCCGTATCGACATTTTACTGCTAATTCCAGGTCCGCAGCTTCATCCTATAACCCGAACTCAGTTTATAAGAGAATCTTTATGACTTTCTATGCATCCTTAGCTTAATTTCCTTAATCTTTACAAAAGAGGGTAGCCTTACTTTCCTAACCCTTGAAATTCATTTAGCATCCAATCTTGCATTACGTGGGATTGGATCTTATGAGTTTCAACCCCTCTTTTGAATGTAAAGTCTTCCCCCTAAGTGAAAACCCATCGAATCCTAGTGAACCTCCCTTCTCTCTCCTCGGAGTTAGAAGAGGGGAGACCAACTAGGGTTCGACCGCAATTTTCCGCTTTACATTTATAAACAATTTTCTAACCACTTAATCTCCTTGATCACATTCCCCATGATCAATCTTAGCCATCAGATCTTCTAACTTGACTAGGTTCATTGTATCCTTCGATTTGAAAAATGTTTTACCTTGCCTAGGAACTTGCATTTCTTCCTTGGAACTTGTGCTAGGCAATGCGGTTCAATCTGTGCTGTAGATCTGGCTTCTGAATTTTCAAATCCGTAGATCCTTAACAAACTTCTTTGCATGACATATGAATCATTTAATCATCACCAGCTCATCAACTTCCTTCATTAAATAGTGCTTTTATTCATCCAACTTTTATTGATCTAATGCGATCTATTATAATTGGGTTGTAACTCGATAAATACTGAATTTTACTTGGTAGACATTCTGTTTTCATTAATCGATACTGATAACCTTAGGGTTTACTGGCTAGGTTCTTTGCTTGGTGACATAGTACAATATTTAAACTTACAATCAACAACATATGTAGGATATCAAAAAAATCAAAACAACATGATCTCCTCATTGTCTAACTCAGTAATAGTTGCCCATTGAATAACTTATTTCTCCCCTTCATTATCACATTCTTCCTGTGTCACTTACCGACATCTTAATTCTTTTCAAAACATACTTCTTAAGATATGGAAACATCATATTGAATCAGAACATCAATTTCTTGAGATCAATGACAAAATAATGTTATTAAGATAGTAATCATCCTTCTTCAGTTATATCAACAACCTTCTCAATATCCTTACTGAAATACCAACAATCTCCTTTCTATTGAAATGCCAACAAAAAGATATTCTATAAGTTCTTGGTTGAAGAATATCTTGTGAGTTAGTTATTTGTGTATCAGTATCGGTAACAAATAATTGGTAAAGTCAAATCGGTTTACTTTAAGTTGTAAGTTTAAAAATTGACCATTCTATTACAACACCGATAAATCTCAAATGGATAAATAAGAAAATGTGAACACATTTTCATTTATCTTTCTTTTCTTGTGAATATCTCATGCTCCTATGTGATCGTAAGCGATTGGAATCTTGCTAAGCTTTATTTGTGAAAAAATTCAAGTAGAGCAATAGTGGTGTTTGGTATTCCCAAGGAGAAGGTATTCAAATCTGTCTAAAAAAAGATTGTTTGAAGGTCATCATGGCAGCACCGATTTTGAGTCATGTCTTGGTTGAAGTTGTCAAAGAACCCCAACCCGAGTTCAAGCTACATCCAATGAAAGCCGGTGAAATTGACATGACTGGTACGTTATCATCTGTGCCCTCCAGTGTATTGCTGGTAGAAGACATTCACTTCTACATTCATTGTAAGCTCAAAGAACTCGAAGACAAGTTCATTCGAAATGAGTTTAAAGGGTTTTGTGTCAATGATCATTTGAAGGGAGAATTTCTCTCTGAAGACCAAGGGTTTTGCTAATGTTGTTGATTTTCCTGGTTAGTTTCATGATGATTGGGTTAGGTATGTACTGAGCAGGGTTCATGATCAATTTTTGTGGTTGGAAGCTCAAGCACCGATTGAGATTACAAAGGAGGTGATTCAAAGAGTGACATGGTTTAGTGCAACTGGTGAAGCATTAACCCTAAGAATGATTTCATCATCTGAAGTCATCCAGTTAATCAAATCCCGATGTGATAGTAGAGCAATGACAATCACCCATATTGAGGATGCTGAAGTAAGATTTTCCTCTGTAGTGTTGGGTTACAGGGTTTATCAATGAAGCCAGATGAATAGTGTGACGAGTGGTGCCATACATGTTGGCTATAGAATAATCAAGGAGGATGCAACCTATGATATCTATGAGATGATTAAAAGATAGTTTACGATGAACATGGAAAGAATTAAGAAGGACAAGAGGGTAAGTGCACAAATATGGTGGTCAAAAAGGGGGGTATAAGTGGACACTTTTTTTTTGAAATCAGGTGAACTTGAACTTGGAGGCAACATTTGAATGTCATCCACTCAAGATATGAAGATAATCAAAGAACAAATATTGTAGTACTCTAAATCTAGTTTCCAAACTACTAATGTTTTTCAAATTTGGATAAGATTAAGGGGGTCAAATCATTTGCACATGAAAAACAGACCCTAATTTTTTCAGAAAAACATAACATAGTGTTTGACGTGCGCATCAAAAATGTCATATTTAGATTTAGTATTTTGACAAATCCTTTGGCAGAAAGATAGCTAAGAGTGAGCACTAGAAGATGTGTATTTTTTTTTTATGATTTTTCCGATTGAGCACATCTTGAAAATTAGGTACCTGTTCATGCGCAAAGCATAAGTTGCACTCAAAAAATAAAAAATGCATTTTTTTTTTTTAAATTGTAAAGAATCAAGTTCACTACAATAATATATAAACTTTTTAAAATTTGGATAATTATATCAAAAGTTATTAAAAAAATGGTCTACGTATGTCTGTGAGAACTATGGAGACACTGGTAAAAGAAATTCAATAATAATATGTTATTGTTGTTCAAATTTTAAAAAAATTATATGGTTAGAAAGCTCACAAGATGGGTGAAAATATGGTGAAAATTTTAGAAATACCCACTTGATGATGACAAAGTCGAGAAACCAAGTTGATAAAATAAAACACGCCAAAAGGAGGGAAATGGAGGGAAATCAAACTTCCAAACCATAGCTTTGTCATCCAGGCCTATTTCCAAGCCTAAAAAGACAAAAGCGCGTATGGGGTACCTATGGTATAAAAAGCGCATACGAGGTACTTATGGTGTAAGAAGCACGTATGTTCTATCTTAACTATAAAAAGTGCATATATAGTACAAAAAGCATGTACGTACTACTTTTATTATAAATAGCGTGCATGGGCTAAGTTTGTTTAAATTTTGGGAGTTGGTATAATATGCTATATGCTATATATATAATGTGTATATACATATAATATATAATTTATATATAATATAAAAAATATATATAAATAATATTTATATATATATGTATATAATAATATATAATATTTATATATTTGTGTATATAATAATATATAATATATTAAAAATATATACACACATATGTGTGTATGTATGTGTATTGTCTCCCTCTCTATCCCTCTCAAGTGTGTACAAGGTGCCCCTCTCTCTCTCTCTCTCTCTCTCTCTCTCTCTCTCTCTTCCTCTCACTCTCTATCCCTCTCCATCTATCTCCCTCCCCCTCTCTCTCTCCCTTCCTCTCCATCTCTCTCTCTCTATGTCTCTGTGTGTCTGTCTCCCTCCCTCCATCCCCTCTCTCTTCCTATCCCTCCAATATATCCTCTCTCTCTCTCTCTCTCTCTCTCTCTCTCTCTCTCTCTCTCTCTCTCTCTCTCTCTCTCTCCTCTCACTCTCTATCCCTCTCCATCTATCTCCCTCCCCCTCTCTCTCTCCCTTCCTCTCCATCTCTCTCTCTCTATGTCTCTGTGTGTCTGTCTCCCTCCCTCCATCCCCTCTCTCTTCCTATCCCTCCAATATATCCTCTCTCTCTCTCTCTCTCTCTCTCTCTCTCTCTCTCTCTCTCTCTCTCTCTCTCTCTCTCTCTCTCTCTCTCTCTCCCTCCCTCCATCCCCTCTCTCTTCCTATCCCTCCAATATGTCTTCTTTTTGTTTGCATATATATAAGGTGATAAGAAGATTGACAAGGTGGTCAGTTTTTTTTAAATTTTTTTAAAGAAAATAGGATATAAAGTAGAACGTTTGAAGAAAATGAACATATTGGTTTCTTTGGATCATGTGGATGTATTGGTTGGATAATATTTATGGGTCATATGGTGTACTAAGGGGTTATATAGTGTTCTATGATCCCTTAGGACACCATATGACCCCTTAGGACTCCATATCGTGTTGTTATGGGTCATATGGTGTCCTAAAGGGTCATATGGTATTCTATGACCCCTTAGGATAACATATGATCCCTTACATGTCATTAGAAGTCATATTGTTTCTTAAGAGGTCATATGGTGTCCTATGACCCCTTAGGACACCATATGACCCCTTAACACACCATACGACCCATAACGACACCATATGGTCTCCTAAGGGGTCATAGGATGCCATATGACCCCTCAGGACACCATACAACCCATAACAACACCATATGGTGTCCTAAAGGGTCATTTGGTGTTTTATGATGCCATAGGACACTATTTAGCATCATTATAGGTCCTATGGTGTGCTAAGGGATTATATTGTGTCATATGACCCCTTAGGATACCATATGACCCCTTAGATGTTGTTAGGGGTCGTATTGTGTTCTAAGGGTCATATGGTGTCCTATGACCCATTAGGACACCATATGGTATCTTTATGTGTCGTATGTTTTTGTATGAACCCTAGGACACCTTATGACCACTTAGGACACCATATGGTGTCATTAGGGGTCATATGGTCTCCTACGACCCCTTAGGACACTGTTTGACCTGTTATGACT